>NW_027109970.1:122245-137284 GCF_000696795.3 Halyomorpha halys | reverse complement strand
TATATTATACTGTCCAAGAAGCTCCTTCCAACGCGTAATCCTGGCTGAAGACTCTTTCAACTTTCCCACCCATTGCAAGGGCTTATGGTCAGTGTGTACTCTAAACCTTCTTCCAAACACATAGGGCCTAAAGTGGTCAACAGCCCACACTATTCCCAAGAACTCTCATTCCGCTCTACTGGCGTATGCAACTGGGCGATCTCCTCCATCACCCTCTTGAGACAACACCGCACCCAGCGCGTACTCACTCAAGTTGCTATGGTCGTCTTTGATTATGTTGGCTCTCTGAATCGGTTCACACTTAATGCTATTCACCATTTTGTAAAACTTGCTGGACTCAATTCTACTTCTTAAGTTTCAATTCCCTCAATCTGCTTCCTTAATGCTTCCCTCTTCTTGCTTCTAATCAATCTCTTCATGTGCATCCTGGCATCTTTATACTCCTTGTATCTGAGCCATGTCTTTCAACTAATCCACAGTAATTTTTTTTCATTCCGTTTCTAGATTGCCTGTACATATTCTTCATCAAACCAATAGTTATGAGGATGTCCTTTTTTTTTCTCCACACCTCTTTTACAGTCTGAGCCAATCCTACCTTGATACACCTCCACCTGCTTTCACTTGTTGCCATAGCTTCACCAACTATGCCGCTTATGACTATCTCATGAAACTTCTCAGGAAACTTAGTTTTTATTTCTTCTGTCTTTAAGCCTTCTGTTCCACTGCTCCTATCAGATTTGTTGTTTCTTTGCCGTGTATTTTATTCTTTGGTGGAGTTTCATCATAATGAGGTAATGATCCGTGTTAACATCATATCATCTATACAATCTTACATCATTTGTTCAGCTCCATCCTGGAATTCAACAGTCAAGGAATCTTCAATCAAAGAACAATCCTCAGCACTAGAAACCAGGTAATCAAAAAAGTCAGAGATGGAAAACAAGGTTTGACGAATCCTAGTTTAACAAAAGGCATCATAGCATAGGAACTATGTATAAAGTAAATCAGCAACATCACTCTCAAAGCAGGCTGTATACTAGTTCCTCAGAAAATTATGGAGGCTATAGTACTAGCACCATTCATCAACAATATAAGCCAAGACTCTCTTATCACAAGCAATATTCTGCTGAGAGTTAACGGATACCAGTTGGTCCCAAGACTTCATCTCAAACCAGCTCCTATGTGCAATCACATCCTGAGACAATAGAAGCATAGCAGAGTATTCAGCAAAGCTTCTTTAGGCCTATTGATGTTGAGGTAGCCAATGATACACTGGCCCTACATTCAAAAAATCATTACCAAGGCATCAGTTACCAGTATAGAGCACCTTTACTGCTGTTTTCATCTCAGATGTCTTCCAGACCCCAGATGTCTCCAAAACTGGCAATGTTAACGACCACACCTCATTGTGACTCAGCTGTACACACACATCCTCAGGAAACTTCAACTGTTTCACCAAGACCACTTACAGCGCCAAGTACTCCTTAGGTGAATACTTTACCACTTGCATATTCTCAACAAGACACATTGCAACAAAATGAGCAAATGGGTTTGCCACAAGTCACAGCTGCGGGCGCAGGTACCTGTTCTGAGCTTGCCAATAACAGGAATCATCAATGGCAACAAACTGCAAGGCATTCCTTGTTAAATGGAGGAATTGGAATCAGAAATCAAGTGACTCCATTCTCAAATACTCAGCATACTCTGGTATATACAACCAGAATTGAAGCCTATCAGCTCTGAGGGTAAACTACAGGCAGACAATGTGTTAGCATTTCAGAATGAAATTGAGTTTCAATCTGATCTTAGCAGAGACGATTTTGATAATTTTACTCTGCCTTCTGTAATTAGCACAGAATCTTCAGAAATTCCAACAACACCACCTCCGATCCTTAAAATCACTCCTGATAAAAAATGTATGCACTTACAAACATCTTCTAATGTCCGAGATCCAGGACCTTGCAACAATGTGAAACTAAGCTTCATCTACTTTAGAATGAGCACTATTTCTATCAAGGATCCTTCACCACTGCCTTCTATGGCATATGAGGTGGGAATTAACTTGGTAGGTGGCACGAAATCATCAGCCGGAGTTTTAGGAACTCAAACCTGCCATGCAGATCAGATTCAACTAGATGAAGACTCAGATCTTCTAGAAGCCCTGTCCATTGCACGACCCTTAATTATAACATCATTACATGCATTACCAAAGCATAGAAAACCTGACAAATGACCACAGGTTTTCAACGGACTGTAGCTCTTGGTTGACTTTAGCATTTGTCTTGGTATTTATCTTATATAAAAGTAGGGATAAAAGACCGATTCTGGCGCAGGGCAATGAGCCTTTTTGGACTTTGGATCCTAGCCTCGACCCTACCTTAACCACTGGTCACGTGACCTATGGCGGGAGATTTGAATTTAAATTGTTTACTTCTTTAGTATTTGTATTGTAAAAATACTAACTAATCATTACAATTAGAACTATTACTAGGTGATTATGCACAACAAAGTTTCATTCAATTCTAAACAAATCAGTATTCCTCTATCTTAACCATGTAATGTAATGTACATCCATATCCTAATTGCCTGTTCCCAACTTTGTTATTGTAAATTAGCTCAGCTTAATTTATGTGGGCGGTTTGTTTACTGAACCCTGTAAAACATACTCAAGGTCAGCTCAAAATGCTGCCATCTAGTGGGAGAAAAAGAAGTAGTTAGATACCGACAGTGTGAGTGAGGACTAGTACCCCTTGAAACAGTGAAGAGGTAACACAGACAAATGAACACAGTCTACCTAGGGCAATTACATTTTGCTGGTAGTCAGCTATCACTCAGGATGAGTAAATAGTTTGATCAACACAGCCAGGCAGGGAACAGGGACAAGATGAAAAAACTGAAAACAGAACAAGAGATAACCTCCAAGATCTTCAGAAGCTTCACATCAGTAGCCAACCATCAAAGTATATTTTAATATTATTTATTAATGTATTCCATAATCAAAATTATTCTAATTAACCTAACTAATATTATCATTGTAACCTTTTTTGGTCAAACCATACATCTATTGTCTAAATCATGCAGAATAGAGGCACACCATTATAACCTTGTCTCATTTTGTTCAAACAACTAAATATAGTCCACTTCATTATAATCCAGAACCAGTATTTTCTATAAAAATTCAAATTCACAGCAGATTTTGATCAGACTGCGGTAATTGAACATCATTTATACAATTGAAGTTTTTGGAAAATAGCAGCAGATGATTAATTTGACTTGCTGTGGTGCAGAATGTGCTATGTTTCTTTATGGACATTTTTATGAGGGAACATAGTGCTCATAAAAGCCATGAATTTTAATGTTACAAAGCTTACCATTCTGTATCCGTTGTCATTAGTTCTACGGTGTAAGCTATGAACTCTTATGGTGGGTCTCATCTCCTTACTAACCTGTGCATTAAAGTCTCCCAACATAATTTTCATATCGTAACTGGGAAAAGTATTATATGCATCTATATAGTGATATGTATGAGAGGCACCAGCTGGAATTTTTTAACTTAAAATAATTTCTTTTGTCGGCATGCCAAAGATACCGCCGGACCTAGGCACATATCTAAAGAAATGTACAGAGGTATATAGATAACAGAGGGTATGCACCCTCTGGGGACGATTGACCGTGTAGGCAGAGATAAACAAATAAACAGCCCGTATCTTGCACGTGGCCAGTTTAGACATCTCGGGGAAAGTACAGCAAATGGCAAAGAGAAAAAGCCGCCTTAATTGAAAACAGATAAACACCCCTTATCTCACAAGGGGCCTCTCTAAAAACCTAGGAAAATACAGTAAGCCGCCAGAAGCCGGCTTTCTTCAAAGAAGAAACCTTTAAAGATGAAAGGTAGGAAAAAGACCGACTTTCGTCGAAGGTCATTGGACCTTCTCATCCCCTCTGAAAATAGAAGAACCAATCAAAGGAAGAAATCAAAAGAAGGAGGAGTCAGAAGGAGAGGAGAGAAAATAAACAAAAAGGGCAGGAGGAACACAGATGAGGGCAGTCGAACACAGTTCTGTGAAGGACGGAAGGACAGTCTTGGATGCAGCCGGAGTCTTTTAGGAAGTCTGACGGAAGAACAGGCTGAGAGTCTGGTACAGAAGGGGGGTCTGGGAGTTGGACACAGAGGAAGACAGTCTGAGAGAGAAGGGGATTCAGCAGCGGCAGCTGGACGAATATGGACTCTCTTCCGCGACAACCGCCAGGCCGACCGATGTACCGAAACAAGTAAGACTTTTTCTGTTGTAATTTGAATGGCAAGGATAGAATTAATAACTTAGAGTCAGTATAAATATCAAAGATCCCAACTGGTACTTCTCAATTCATTCTCTTATAATTAAAGTATAAGGATACAAGTTTACCATGCTCTCTCATAATAGTATTCTTGGTAATGTGTATATAATTGTAAATATAAAACATGTAACAAAGACTTTACTTTATAATTAAGAATCCCTGCATGCCACCTCATATATAATAGCATAGTAAATTGGTGAAGACGATACCGTTGGAAAGGAACTCCAATGATTAATTATGATATTCATATCTAGCATACCATGGCGAGGGGGTATGATATTCATATCTAGCATACCATGGTGAGGGGGTCCAGATGGTGTCTAGTGTTTGAATTAAATATAGTGCATACTTTTTCAGTTGGTTCCCACCAGGAACCGATAGAGATACATAATATAAATAAATATAAATATATAAATACAAATACATTAAATAAATACATTAATATATGAATAAATTTCAATATAATACCTGTACGGGGAACCCCTAGTCGGGCTTAGAAACCCCGAAGCCCCGTTCACGGCAACAGATATCTTTCTCCTCTTCATTCTTCTCTTCTGTAGGGGCATGCACACATATTAAACTAATGTTCCGGAAATGGCCACTAATGCGTAGTTTGTATAACCTTTCGTTAATTGGTTGGAAGTCGAGGATTGAGGATTTTATTTGATTCGTGACCATAAATGCAACTCCAAATTCATGCCTATTTTTGCTTCCACTATGTAGCGTTATGAAATTCTTGCTCTTTATATCACCTTTTCCAGTCCATCTCATCTCCTGTATTGCCAAGATGTTCAGAGAGGCCTTCTGTAACACATCAGTAAGCTCTTTAAGAGCTCCAGCTCTATATAAAGAACGAACGTTCCAGGTTCCGATTTTATGTGTCCTTTTCCGATGTCTATGTCGTTGCCGTGAATCAATCCTACATCCAAGGCTTCGTTGAGTGTTCGTAACAATGTGATTTTTACGATTCATGGGGTTTCGGCCCATCAATTAACCCTCCTCCTTTATCCAGGCTTGGGACTGGCAATGGCCCTAGCGTAACTATTTCCATTGGCAAAGTTGAAAAGGATATACATTGGATGGGAACTCTTGTACTGCATAAGATATATTTTAAGAGGGCTACGAAGAATCAAAAATCTCTTGGGATTCTGTTTCTAGTGATATGGTTAACTTGTTTTTCGTGAGTCTAATAAAACATATTTGGATATTAAAAATAATCTGGCTTCTATCTCCAGTATTTACACTATCAACATGCTCAGTATTTTGCAGCTTGAATAATAGAATATACCTCTATTAAATAAATACCTCAAAACTTATTAACAAACCAATTTGCAAACTGGAAGATATCTCAAGAGAAATAGGAAATAGAATCCAAACGAAACTACAAGATGCCTTAAAACAAGTCCAATCTCAAGTGACATATGGCTGATTGCCAACATTATTAGTCCAAAGGAGATTAGAGCTAATATGAGCATTGAATAGAAACCTCTTAAAAGTTGGACAAAAGCCCGATTGAAACTAGTTTTACATTTGAAAATAGCAGTTACGAAAAAAAAAGAAATGTGTAGTTTTCTTTTTTTATTGCAATGATTTATTACAATTATAGTATATTTTTTATTTATTACAACAAACAGCAACAGCTGAAGTGTTATCAGACATGCGTTTCACTGCTGATTTGGAAAAAAAAGAATCTTTTCTCAGTAGGATAATCATGAGTGACAAAAAGTGGATTGTATATGACAAGAGGTGTCAGTCAAGTCTGTGGTTAAATATTGAAAAAAGACCTGGACGCTTTCCAAAACCAAATTTACATCCAAAAAAATTATTGGTTTCTGTGTGGTGGTCAATAGCTGAAATAATTCATTTCTCCTTTTTACCCAGAGGTGAGACCATCACATCCACATTGTACTGAACTGATATTGACATAATGCATCAAAAACAACCTGCATTGGTTAATTAGAAGAGGCTTATACTCTTACACAACAACACAAGACTTCATGTTTCACGATAGACAATAAAGAAACTAAACAAGCTGTGTTTATGAAGTCCTTCCACACTTATTTTAATTATTTATTCACTAGACTTATCTCCAACATATTTCCATCTGTTCAGACATTTAGACAACTTCCTTAAAGGAAAAAGTTTTGAAAATGATCCTCAGGTCAAAAATACATTTTCTGGCTTAATTTCTTCATAAAACCCTTAATTTTTCAGTTTTTGGATTGAAAAGTTAATAACATGTTTGGGAAAAATGTATAGAAAATGAGGGTAAATATTTGGAACAAAAATGTTATGATTTCATAAAGTTGTTTTACTGATATTTCATATGAAACAAACCAAAATATATATATATATATCTGTAGCAATTAAATATATTACTTATTTTTTATGTTATGATTTCCAGGTTCATGTTGTTGGACCATCAGAAGTATTAAAAACTTTACCTTTGAAATTTGGGAATCATTTTTTTCTTTTAAATTCTCGTGTGACTTTAGCACTACTTATACTTACTTCATGCTTAGTTTTGTCTTCAAGTCTGGTTTTATATTTGTATGGATATGGAAGGTAACTGAATTATACTAGTTTAATTATTCATAAAGTAATTTTTTATTATTAGCAATTATAGTTGTAACAACTGATAAATTTCTTTTAAGGTACAGTGCATTTTTGAGTCACGAAAAAGCATGCAAAGTTATTAGTGTCGAAGGAAGAGAATGGGGTTATCTCACCCATTGTGCAGCACTGTGTGTACTTCTAGCCATAACTGTGGTGGAAGGTCCTTTACTTGTTGATTTGGCCGTTATATATAAATCTACCTTAGACAGTCTAGTGCTGTTTTCAGTAATAGCTGCAGTTTTCCATTTATTTATTTGGGTGGTATTATGGCTTATTTTGACAATAAAACAAAATTGGGTTTTTAAACTTCGAGTAACAGTTGGCAAAGCAGCTGTAAAATCTGCCAGATCTATAAAACTCCTTACTGATGTAGAACTATTATCATCATGTGAAGCATCAGCACCATTATTAGTTGTGGCGAGTGGCAGAACATATACTGTATGTGATACCTCACCAAAGAAAACAATAATTAATGTCATACATAAAACTGCTATGGAAAGAAAAGCTCGTATGCAAGGTAAGATTATTTAATTCCTATCCAAATAATGTATTTCACTGCAATTAGGGATTCCTATTTAAAAACTGAAATCCTGTGTTATTAGATTAAGTAATTATTTAACTATAATTTTTAATTTATAATTTTACTAAAAATAATTGAGGAATTAATGAAACAATGAATCCCACTTATTAATTTTTTTTAAATGTTGATTTAAGTGGTTCATTCATTCATTCCCTTAACTCTTTGCCGATGGATAACTACTAGTTCATTATTCAATGAGATTGTTCCAATGGACAGACAACTGTAAATGAAGGATGGAGGTAACCTGTTCTAAACAATAATTATTATTAATTGTTTTCTAGGGAGTCTAGAACTATTTATCAGGACATGCTTTGTCGCAGTATTTAGCGGTTCAAGGTTTCTTGAGATTCTAGTATTCATAAATAAGAGAGATTGTCATATATATATTTTTAGTTGATAATTTCTGGAGGTTATTGTAGAACTAAAGTACCATAGGATGAGATTATACCCTACTCAAATGATGCATTCATTTTAACTTTTGCCATTGTTTTTCACAATTCACTTTTTTATCACTTTTCTCCAACCTGTGAAAAGTATTAGTTTTCATGATATAATTATTTCTCTTTTTTAATGTTTTATAGAAACTTCGTCTATATGGATTAAAAATGTTTTAATAAAGAAACATGTCCTAAAATCAAATAGTAGAATCTTCCTCCAATAAAGGTTGCAAGTCCCTTTGGGAGTCATTCTAAAAATGGTTAGTGGTATAATGGAAACAGGTAAATTTTCAATTTGACCAAAATAAGCCAAGGAACTTTGTTATGGAAGGCACCCCATTATTAAAAATATATTAGCTCCCAGAAAAATAGGGAACACCGCTTACCTTATAAATTTTATTAGCTTGTTGTAAAAAAAAAAAAAATGAATATTAATTGAGATTCATATATTTTATATTGTTCTTACATTTTAGAAATGAATCCAGGCAATAATAAGGATCAATTTGAAGATGAGGAACAAATTTATTGGCTGAGACCAAAACCATTGTCACCAAAAAATTCACCTGATTCAGAAATTTCTGACCAGATCAGTTGGCAAAGAAAAGCCATTCAAAAACCAAAAGTTACATTTGACCAAAGTGCTATGTAAGTGTTGTACTTTAATTTGTCATCTTCTTATAACCTACTTATCTTAATAAGTAGATACATTACATAAAAATGTATTGTTGTATCATCAATCATATATCACAATTCATTGAGATTAGCTATAATATAGAATCTATGTTTCTTTTTTTTAATTTTATTTATTTAAGCAATCACTTTTAATATTAGACTGAATTATAATTTTTCATACAGGAATGAAAAAGTCAGGGTTTGCAGAAAATAAAACAAATTAATCATAAACTTTATAATTACCAGAAAATCAAAATAATATTCATATACAAATATGCCTAAGTTATAATGGAAGCTTCTTTAACTGGTTTATAAAACTGTGTGCTGACATATGAGAAAAATTAGTATTTCTGTTCGAGAAACCTTTTCAGTGTAATGATAGTTCTAAATGAAAAAATAAAAGATAAAAAATCTCAGGCTTGACCTAAATTATAAATTTAATTTTACACAAAAAATACCATATAAATTAATAGTTATAAAAAACAAACATCCATTTTTTATTATTAATTTTATTTTTTAAAACAACACTTTTTTATTATTACATTTACTAGTTTACAATCATAGAGTAAATGAAATAGAGAATATAAACTAAGAAATGTAATAATTGTAACTCTGAGATTCAGAAGTGTTTTACCACATTATGATGAAGATTAATTTATTAGTGCATGTTTTCATAATTTAAGAAGTTTTATAGAAAATTGACTAATGATAAATAATTGACAAAGGCAAAATGACCTGCAATTATGTTGATTACCAATATTTGGCTGTGATAGTGTAATAATATCCTTGGAAATGGCCGGAATGTTTGAAATGTGGGAGTGTTAGGATAATAAAAAAGTGTTGAGACCATATGGATGTTTCTTTATAACTACTAAACAAATCTGTCTCAAACCAGAATTTTCAGTATACATGAATATAATTGAAATCAATCTACACCCAACCCCTAAATGTAATTATGTACTTTATCAACTCAAGGGAGCCCAGTGAATTAAAGAAAAAATATTTTTTGATATGTTGTCAAAATGCCAATACACATGTGTCGATAACAGGTAAAATAAAAGACTGAGTCTTTTAAAAAAAATAAATATTTTTTAGTATGAGGGCAGTTGACTAACATCTGTGACTATGTTTTTCAAAAACTTTTTCTTTCAATAATATTGCAACTTAACTTACAATGAAGCATACCACCTCATCTTACAGCCGATAATAGCAATTAATCACTTGACTGGTCATTAACAAAAGTAAGGATCCTTTGATGTCACTTGATGTTGACTAGGTCGTTGATGTGATCTTCACAACTATCTTCCTATCTGTGTCACATGGTGTTGGTGGGAGGTGAATGTGGGGCCACACATTAGTTGCTAATACAGTGTACTGCTTGCATTTTGGCTGTCATAGTCACCAATTCATAGTCTCATTCAATATTCTAATCTCTCTTGACAGTTTGGTACTAGACTTATGCTAACTTGACAGATAATATCTTATTAAGGTCTGTTTCATACCTAGCAGTTTAGTTTCTTCAACTATTCGTTTTAGTGGGTGTTAGCAGTAGAACGAATTGGCTTTTCCCTTTCACACACAGTTAACTGAAACGTCCAGGTGTATATCTGATATGTATGCTGCTTATTGTCTCTCTCTAACTAGTTCAACTCAGATCAAAAGATGCAGTGATCCCATCAAGGGGGAATCTGTTCATAAATAATAATAAAAAAGGGATTTATCTTAAGAATGAATTAATGTATAGTATTAATTATATTACTAGAAATTATTTATTTATTAATTCTGTTATGGTGCAATTCTAAGTTGGGATTATTCATATTCAGGAGCTCTAAGTTTGTGGGCGAAGGCTACGCACTTGATTCACTTAAGCAAATACCCCGAATGAGTACACCCCCACCGATGTTAAGCTCACACGAGGCAATCTGCACACTTCCACACCATACATTTTGAGACAAAGATTGTTGGTACATCAAAGTCAGTACGTGGTCTAGCATGTCAGTCTGCAACGAATGTCTCCTCTCCTCTCAGTCAATCCTCTCTATTTTACACTTTAGTTATCTATCTTCTAGTGAGTTACTCTTTACTTTGGAAGTCAAATGGAATTATCCCAGAATGATTTCCTTACCCTCATAGAGTATTACCTCAATTATGCCGCATTCTGGGAACCCCAGGGATAAATTTTATTATAATTTTAAAAAAAAGAAGATACATGGGGGAAATATCTACTCTCATCAAAATTAAGTGTGTTGTAGATCAAAAAGATATTAAATAAAGGAAAAAAGGGTTTTGGATACACGATACTTTATGGCAACTTCAATACTGAGCTTTATTGTAGGAGAACCTTATATATGTTTCAGCAGGAGTGGGGGTCCCAACCATATGGAACTCAATTAGCTGATAAGGCTCTCCATCTGACTGTAACTCCTCTCCCCGACCAGTTTACAAACATTCCTTGTAAACTTAAAAATAACATTCAAAAAGTAATTAAGTAAATAACATAAAAAGTATCTCGAATGGGCCAAACCCTGTGGCCGTATGAATCAAGTGATTGTAGGCCACGAATGCTCTGGTCATTGCTTTGTCAGGTTCCAACTCTTTACCCTCTAGATATACTCCTAAATGATTACTGAGCGTACTATGGTGTTCTATTCCTCCTCGGCGTATTAAGATTCTGGTGTACCGGGGTGTTAAGGTGCCATTTCACCTCCAGTATTCTCATTTCCTCCCAGATGGCCATATTATCAAACTTCCTTCCATCATCGGATGAGATTCTATCAGGGACTCCATAAAGTTAAACGAGGTTCATCGAGCCGTTAGCACCGCCTCCGTAGATCCATCCCGCACTGGATACACTATGGCCACCATGCTGAATAGATCGATAACTGTCATCCATTTATGTCCTTTCTACGTGAAGGAATCCACTTGCAGGTCAGAATGTAGTACTGCCGCTATTAGGGTTTCTTCTTGCCTTGTGTGGGGTGAATACCGTTCTTACTTTGTGCTAAGGCAAATTTCTCAACTCCCGAAGGTATTCTGTATGGTATGCTTCATACCCCCACCAAAATTGTTTACGCTATAATGGTTGGAGTATTTCAATCAGTCCTCGGTGATTGGTTTTTCCTTGGTAGTTGACTAGCGTTATTTCCTTCTGCTGTTCCACTTTCTGAATGGTCTCCACCAGTAGCGTGCATCGGATAAATGATCGG
This sequence comes from Halyomorpha halys, assembly GCF_000696795.3. NCBI lineage: Eukaryota > Metazoa > Arthropoda > Insecta > Hemiptera > Pentatomidae > Halyomorpha > Halyomorpha halys. Next base: position 125,435 of record NW_027109970.1, on the reverse strand, counting down.
TCCACTCCACTCAGTTCTGTTTGCCATAATCTGCATATCTTATCCCAGACTACGACGTTTCCCACGTATAGATGATGGGTCTTTCCAGTTATGGACGCATCTCTCAGCACTCTGTAAATTTTATCCTCCTCGTTAAAGTGGTCTACTGCCCACACAATCCCCAGTAGTTCCCTTTCTGGGGCACTATAGCAAGGCTCCACTTCCTTCAGACATCTACTGGCGTATGCTATTTGGCGGTATCTGCCTCTGCCTTCCTGCGACAATACTACTTCTAGGGTATACTCACTGCGTATGCTGGCATCCATATTGAGGTTAAATGGCTCCTGAAAATCTGGAAATGCCAAGACCACGGTTCTCTTTGCAAGTGCTCCATGCATTTGCGAATATTCTGCTCCATGACCAGTGTAATCCGTGTGTGTGGATCGTAAAATGAAACAAAACCATTGTTATTATTTAAGATAATCCAACTACCTGTTTATCAATAGTATTTTGCTATATATATGGCAGGAACGGTAAAAACAGTTTGGTAGTGTTTGTTTGTGTTCAAGTACTTTGTGAAGTAAAAAATTTAAGTGCAAGCAGTAATATAAAATGGATTTCAACAGCTTTAATGAAATGAATCGAATTGAGCAGCTCACAGGACCTGAGAACTTCCAAATGTGGAAATTCAAGGTAAACATCTTCTTAAAAGCCAATGGGTTATTTGAGGTTGTTTCTAAAGATTTTGAGCCTCCCAGAGACCAGCAAAGTAAAGACTATAAGGTGTATGTACTAAATGATGCTAAAGCCCAAAAGTTAATATTAACAACAGTGATTCAGAAAGCATTAATTCATATTTTGACTTGTACTACTGCAAGTCAAATGTAATCTAAAATATGTGACATATATGAGAGAGATGTTTCTCAGCAAAAGTTTGAACTTTTGCAAGAATTCTATGATTTTAAATTTAAGACAGAGGTAGCCTTGGCCACATAAGCTCTATCGATAATTTTGCATTTAGATTTAAATCATTAGGCAATGATATACCAGATGATATGATCATTTCCAAAATAATAACAACACTCCCTAAAAAGTATAAATATTTTGGGAAAGCACAGGCTCGGACAGGAAAATGCTTTCAAATTTAACAAGACTGATTGCTGAAGAAAGACGCTCTACAAATGCTACTAAGAAAGCAGACATTCCAGTTGCGTTTAGAACATATGTAAAAAGAAATAGGAAAACTACTGACAAGAGGAAATATTTTTGTTGTTATAAAAAAAGGACATGTGACTAAAGACTGCCCAACCAAGAAAAAATTCTGTGGTGTGTGTAAAAAAACTAACCACCTAGAGAAGGACTGTTTCTTTTGTAAAAACAAAAGATCAACAATTTCTTTCCTTACTGAAAAATGTAAAAAAAAATCAACATCTTAGACTCAGGTTACACAAATCATATGACCAACAACTTAAATGTATTGTCGTAGGCACAACCTATTGATGCTGAGGCTGGCTAAAAACTGTGCATCCATGACAGCCAAAATGTTTGGTTGAGTTAAAAGTGACAAGTGTCAACTAAAATGATACTGTAATAGTTGGAAAAAGATCTGAGGGATTTTATGTAGTTAAAGATTGATGCAAATGTTAAGGCTTATGCTACTAGAGTATCAGAAATCAAATAAGAAATGAAAGTAAAAAAATGAAAAGGCTATAGAAGAGGATAATGAAAATTTACCTAAAGATGAAAGAGAACTGGAAGAACAAACTGATAAAGGAGACTGAAACAATTTGAGATTGGAAACAGAAGAAAATCTACAGGTAAAGAGGTATCCTAGCAGACTTGAAGGATCATTCATATGCACACATGATTCTAGAGAAAAGGAAAATACTGAAATTGTGCAAGGAATGGCTAAGAAACATCAATATTTCAAAGAGAAGCAAAAAGAGAAACCTTGTGAGATTGAAGAAAGGTTAAACCAATTAAAAGCTTTAGATGGTGACCCAGAAATTTGTGTCAAAGATAAAGAAATATTAGAAGAAAAAGGTAAGAAATATACTGGTACTAAGAAGAAGAAACCCAGATCCAATGAATACTGTTAAACCTGGTGAATATTATAATTCTGACTGTGAAAAGTAAAGATGTAGTCGAAAAATGAAAAGTTCAAATCATCTACAAAAGAACAGACGACCAGTTGGAGATGTTTGAATTTAGTACTCAAAGACGTGATTGTGAAACATTAAAATCAAAAAATTGTAACTTAAAAGTTTTTTATTGTTTTTTTCTATGCACAAAACTAATATTGTAATTTAAAAATTATGTTGTTATTGCATGTAAAATGAAAATTCTGCTAATCCTGTTTTTGTAACAAAAATTATGTAAAACTAAATTTGTTGAAAAATTAATATTTAAGAGTGTGTTAAAGTGAGATGTAAAAATCCATTGTTGTATTGTATACATGTTGCTCTGTGGCAAACAGTGAATATGTCGATTGTAGTTCTCTAACCATTATGTACTTGGTCCAACGGCCAGTTGTCAGTTGGAAGGTTGTCAAGCATTTGTTATGTACTTATGTTGTTTGTTCTCACTACAGTAAGAACGTTGTATGTTACTAATAAAAAAGTAAGAACAGTAAAAAACATTTTATTTGTGTCCACCATCCTCACGTTCAACAACCCTTACTCTGCTTCAAAAAGATTTTTAAAAGTTTATTATGCAATCTAATCGTAAGTAGTGTAATATGCTCTTTTTGAGTAAATAGTATATTTTTGATGTATAAAGGGTTTTGATATGTTTTATTTTATGTATCATTATAATATTCATTTGTTTTGTTTATCCAAAAAGCAAGCTAACCAAGTTTCATTGTTTATAATAACTTCGTGATACAAAAAACCAAGATGGCGGTATGTTGAACCAAGGCCATGTTGAGCAGATTCAAATATCATAAAAAACTATTTTAACTCTTCCCATCATAATTGAAAATACAGTAAATTATACAGCCAGCTTTTTGGAGTTCCTATGGGGGATGCATATCAATATCATTTGCAGGTCTGGTCATGAATAATCTAATAAAAGATGTACTTTCAAAATCAGGTATTCAAGTAAAAATTATGTTAAAATACATAGATGATATTTTTTGTATATTAAAGAAAACCGATGTAAATAGATTACTGGAAGAACTAAATAGCCACCATGAAAAATTAAAATTCACAAT
>NW_027109970.1:118164-118710 GCF_000696795.3 Halyomorpha halys | reverse complement strand
GAGTAAAAATTATTATTTATTTTATTTTTAATAAATAAAATTATTACAGTAGATTAAAATTGCAGTTTATATGTCTCAGTCCCCATAAACGGGGTTCTACTGTAGTAAAAATTAAAATTGCCTAAATAAAAAAAAAAAATTATAAAGCCTGCTCTCGTATACGGCTGCGAGACCTGGACTCTAATAGGTAACCTAGAAAGCAGAATCAAAAGAGTTAAATGGAAGGTCCTCCATACAATAACAGGAGCATCCAAGGATCAGAGCCTTATCACATGGAGGAGAAGAATTAACAGTGAACTGCTTGTAGTGACTGGTCAATCAATATCTCACGATATGAAGGCAAGGAAGTTAAGATGGGCGGGACATGTGGCTTGAAGCAATCCATCAACACGCCTTTACACAATACTGAATGCCAGTATATTAGGTAAGAGACCACGTGGGAGGCCAAAAACCAGGTGGATAGACAGAATCAACAAAGATGCGAAAGAGCTGCAAGGCTGATTTGGGTGACCAAAAATCTACAAGGTCTGGAAAGCCAACTGAAAA
>NW_027109970.1:115090-118019 GCF_000696795.3 Halyomorpha halys | reverse complement strand
AAATTATTAAAATAAAATAAATGGAATTTGATATTTTTTAACTGAATTCTCATATCTAAAAGATAGCTTGGGTTCAAATGAAAAGCTTTAATATTTAACAGATAGGAGAATTTTATAATATAAAAGACTCTTATTCTCAGGGTGGGTTCCTAGGTAATCAGAAACACTTTACAACAAATAACACTCAAACTTAATTAACAGCTACTTTACAAATGTAATAAATTCTAGTTAGAAACAAAACAATTACACAATCTTCCTTGATCTTGATATCTTCTTTTCTATAATGCTATGTCCAACTGTCTTCAATGGATTCCAGTCCTACCTGCTTCCAGCCAACGGACGTCCTCTCACCAGGCAATCCAAACCATGAGTCCTTTTTTCTTCATGGGTGACTATCCGATGTCTCCTACTTCAAGATGTCCGCCATTGAGCTGGATAAGAGATGGTGAAGACCTCCTCATCCAGGAAACATCATTCCCCGCCCGTGCCTAAGCAACGAATGACTTTCACGAACCATGATCTTTCTCTCAATGTTCAAAGTGAACATCGATTGTAGCACAACAGTTTTGAGTTTATGCATGTGATTTTCTTTATGAACATTATTTTGAACACTTATTTTTTATTGAATGTATTGTAATTTCAATTATGGTGGGAAGTTAAAATAAAGTTTCTAAAATATTTTGCAGGACACATGCTGCCATCTTGGCTTTGAACGATATCTTTTGTTACTGGATATTTTATTGAACAAAATTGGTTAGCTTGCTTTTAAGTTTAATACTACAAATAAACATGTTGAAATGAAACATAACATAAAACATACGAAAATTCATTTATATATAAAAAAAAACTATTTACTCATAAAAGAGGACATTACAATATATATATATTCTTTATTCAATGACTGAAATAAATATAAATATATATAAAAAAAACTCTTCAGGCTTATTCAACTCCACCTGTCACTTCTCGTCAAACTCCGACGTCTCCTCTCATCAATAATTCTTATGCCCAGACTTCTACATCTTCCACCATATTGATATCAGTTCTTAATGTTCCCATGCCAGTCCTATCTAATTTAACTTTCTCTTCCCTTAAATCATCTTTTCCCAATTTCAAATCTCAAATAAATTCTCTTTGTTCACTTTATTGACGTTTGGCACACAGTTCAGAACAACGAATTTTTCTACTCAAATGCAGGTCAAATTCCCTTTTTCCTAAATCTATAAACAATTCTCTTAAACATATTTCTATGTCTGGTCCACTTCATTCTAAACTTTCGTCATATTCTACCAAATTCAAAAAGTCTGTACTTAATTTATAGATCCGCAAAAAAATTCAATACATTCATTTCCTCCAACACAACATCTCACAACAATAACCTGTATCAAGAATCACTAACCAACAAAATTTATCCCAAAGGTCAAGAAAATTGGGTCCTTAATATCTCATCTACTGATATTCCCTCCAATGTTCTCAACATTCTTAGCCTAGGCCCTAATTTCTCCATACCCAAATCTCCACTAAAAATTATTCCAGAATTGCTTAAAGACTTAGAATACATTCACAACGACCCCCTATTTCATCATTCTAATGAGAGTAAAGAGTTATCACGCATTACTGTTTGCAATACCATCGCTAATTACCTCCAACACCCTCCATCCTTTTCTTCTAAATTTTCTCCCCTTTTCTTTAAAGATCTTTCTTTCACCCGATCCTTCCTTAGTTCTCATAATGACATTATTATCACCAAAGCTGACAAAGGAAACAAGACTCTCATTATGAACTGTTCTGACTATAATGAAAAAATGACACAATTCCTACCCGATCATTCCACTACGTCCCGTGACCCTACACCTTCATTAAAAACCACCTTTACCAAACATCTTAAAGATCTCTTAAATTCTAAATTTATTAATTATCCCACATATAGGAACCTTATCTCTTATAATTCAGTTGCCCCCCCCCCGTTTTTATGGCCTTCCCTAAATTCACAAACCTAATACTGCCCTCCGTCCAATCAATTCCCCCGCCGTTAAACTTAATAAATACCTACTGCCCTCTTTACAAGCTCTCAGCCATGACAATCCATATGACATTCACAACTATTTTTACCTCCGCAATCAATTATTAGACCTCACCATTCCAGACCACTCCATTCTCACTTCCTTTGACGGTGAAAGTTTATTTACCAATATCCTCATAGATAAAGTCCTATTTTTAGTAGAATCCAACTGGTCAACCATTGAATCGCATACTTCCCTAAACCTTTCTTCTTACCTCAAGTCTCTCCAACTTTGTTGTGAATCTGGCTACCTCACATTCCAGGGTCAATTTTTTTAACAAATTTCAGGCTTGGCTATGAGTAATCCTCTAGCCCCCGATCTTTCCAATATCGTACTTAACGATTTACTCAACTCTGTTACTCCACAGTTTTCTAATGACCATCATTTTTATTAAAAAATATGTTGACGACCTCCTCTTAATACTGAATCCTAATAAAATCATTGATATCTTATTTGCTTTCAACTCCTACCATCCTCGCTTACGTTTTACAGTTGAATCAGAAACAAACAATTCGCTACCATTTCTTGACCTCCTCGTCACAAAAAACACCAATAACATTGAACCAACTTACTCAGGAAGACTTTTAAATTATTACTCCCAACATCCTTACCATCAAAAACTATACACAGCCAAAAATCTTATTGATCTTGGTTTTTCCCGCTCTGATTCCCATTTTCATGATAATAACTATCTCCGCATTAAACAAATTCTCTTAAACAACAACTTCCCTCCAAAAATCATCAACAAACTCTTTTACAATTATAAAAACTGTACCCCATCTACACAAAATTCTCTACAATCTTTTTCCATCCCCCTATACAGATCATTACCTTACATCCCCTTTCTTACAGATAACATTCATAAA
>NW_027109970.1:112892-114469 GCF_000696795.3 Halyomorpha halys | reverse complement strand
TCTTCATAATTTTTTGACCTTTGGGTTCCATAATTTTACATATCACTGGTTTTAAGTTTTTAAATCTGTAACTTGACTTCTATTTTTATCATTGGTATTTCATATCAACTGTTTTGTCATAACGGTCTTTCTTGACAGTTACGTTTCTAGCGAATCCTTTGTCGTCCGTCATCCACTCTGGCGAGCCTTTCTAAAAATCAAAAAATCAATCAGTTTTAGGCCTGTCTTCTACGCCATAACGTGAGTCTCCTTTCTCGTTCTCATATTTCTTACATTATTCTTTTCCCATTCTACCTTTTTCCTATTTATATATATATATTGTAATAATTTAAAATAAATTAAAATTTGATATTTTTTAACTCAATTCTCATATCTTAAAGATAGCTTAGGTTCAAATTAAAAACTTTAATATTAAATAGATAATAGAATTTTATTTAAATTTTATAATATAAAAGACTCTTAATCTCAGGGCAGGTTTCTAAGCAATCAGAAACAGACACTCTTAATATTAACACTTAATTAAATTAATGTCTCTTTTACACATGTATTTAAATTTAGGTATAACAAAACTAACTAATTTCATAGACTCTTCTTTTGATGATTTCCTCAATTAACTAACACTTTGTCAGCAGTCAATCTCTCAGTAAACAAACACTAACAAAACAAAGTATTGGTCCTCTTACAGTTTTTTAGTTACTTCTCATCCATCGAAGTGTGTTGTTAGGCGATCCAAACAAAGAGTCCCTTTTTCTTCTTGGGTGACTCTTGGTTGTCCTCTTTTTTCAAGATGTCCACCCTTGCTGGACAGAAATTGATGAACACCTCCTCATCCTGGAAACATCATTTCCCAATCGCGCCCAAACAACAAATGAATGCCAAAAACCAAAACCTGCCTCGATGTTTCAAGTAAACATTGATTGTCGCAGAACAGTTAGTGATTTTTGCAAATGATTTACTTTCTGAATATTATTCTTTAGCACTATTTCTTGACTTCTATTTTTTCTTAAATTTACTGTATTTTCAATTATGATGGAAAGAGTTAAAATAGTTTTTATGATATTTGAATCTGTTCATTCAACGGATTTTTTGACTGAAGGATACGTACCCCCATCTTGGTTTTGTTTTTAATCACAAATTTATTATAGACAATGAAAATTGGTTAGCTTGCTTTTTGGTTCAACAAAACAAATGAACAATTAAAATGATACATAAAATAAAAACATATTAAAAAACCCTTTATACATCAAAATATACTATTTACTCAAAAAGAGCATATTAAAATATAGGATAGATAGGAGAATGGGAAAAGAATAATGTATGAAATATGAGAATATATTGTAATAATTTTAAAAATATAAAAAATAAAATAAAGTGAAGTTTTCTTCTTTTTTTAATTTTTTTCAAATATGAAAGAGATAACTTGGGTTCAAATTGAGAACACTAATATCAAATGGATAATAGAATTATATTTAACTTTTATAATGTAAAAAGACTCTTAATCTCTGGGCGTGTTGTTACTAGACAATCAGAACAGGCATTTACAATAATTAAATTTAAAATCTCTTTTACACATGTAT
>NW_027109970.1:100432-111787 GCF_000696795.3 Halyomorpha halys | reverse complement strand
ACTCTTCCCATCATAATTGAAAATACAGTAAATTTAAGAAAAAATAGAAGTCAAGAAATAGTGTTAAAGAATAATATTCAGAAAGTAAATCATTTGCAAAAATCCCTAACTGTTGTGCGACAATCGATGTTTACATGTAACATCGAGGCAGGTTTTCGTGTTGGAGAATTTATTCGTTGTTTGGGCGCGCAGGTGAAATGATGTCTCCAGGATGAGGAGGTCCTCATCAATATCTGTCCAGCAAGAGTAGGAAGCCATTTTGGACAATAGGACATAATAGAAAAAAGAAGATCCAAGAATCATCAAAAGAAGATTGTGAACTTGGTTAGTCTTGCTATGCATAAAAATAGATACATGTGTAAAATAGATTTTAATTTAATTAAGTGTAATTATAAGAAGTGTCTGTTTTCTGATTGCCTAGCAACATGCCCTGAGATTAAGAGTCTTTTTATATTATAAAAGTATAATAAAATTCAATTATCTATGTAGTATTAAAGTTCTTAATTTGAACCCAAATTATTTTTTATATTTGAAAATAGTTTAAAAACGATTAAAATTCTTTTTATTTTAATTTTAAAATCGTTACAATATATATATATATATGTTATCTTAGACACACACATATATATATTTATATTTTTAGGTATAGGTATATAAGTTAATACTCACACTGTAATTCAGATATAAGTCACTCACTATATTTCATTTTCTGTCATATTGTTCAATTTGTAGATTCAATACTTGTTTTTTCATTTTTTTAGACACTACTTGCATATCTTATATTATACATATCTTCTTACCTACATGATATTATATTTCATCTTTCACTGTTTTTAATCTACTACCATCTAATTCCACGATTATCAATCAATTTTTTTTTACTATTCAATTATCAGTTATCAATTTTTTATCATTTATGATTCAATTCAATATTTTTTATAATTCCAAATTTGTTTGTATACTATTCCTTTTCAATTTGATGTTTCTCTAAATGTTGTTATCTCTTTTGTTCTATAGCCCTGATGAAGACCTGAAACTCAGGTCAAAACGTTGGCATAAAATAAATAAATATGGTTTTGTTTATTTATGTTGTTCTTAGCTGACGGCACCCCCCGACAAACTTCTCCAATCAGAAAAAAAAACTGGTGACAGCTAATTTTCAGTTCACCATTGTAGGTAGAATCGATATTTAGGTGGTATCGATATCTGGTAGATTAGACAAACATGATCCCCTGAACAGACTGAGCTTTTTGTTCGGAGGTGCTCACAGTGGCTAAATGCTCTTGTGGAGTGGGGTTGCTCATCTCCCCACCCTAAACCCACATGTTCGGGGTTGTTCATTCAGGGCGTTTGCTAAAGTGAATAAGTAGCCTAAGGTCAGCTCTTCAAAGGATGATTGGTATTTATGGAAATATTTAAGAATTCTCATTTTTAAGCAATTGTAGACATAACTGATACGGGGTGGCTATGGATGTAGGACCACCAATTTTAATGAAACTTTTTTGCCAATACTATTTCGAAAATATCCTCTAAAATTCAAGTCAAGAATTTTTTTAATTTTAAAAGGGTTTAGAAGAATGCTAAAAACGAATCTGACTTTATTTATTTTTTTTTAAGAAGTCTTTTGGTGTTAGTGTTTTTAGTGAATTCAAAACCATTGCCGTAAACTTTTCACAAGTAATATACTCATTTACAAATAAGGTGGATCGTATAAAATACAATGAAAATATTTCTTAATTTTTCATGAATGATTTTAACTTTTTAAAACGAAAGTTATTTTCACATTTTAAATGAATGTAGAAGTCCTGTCAAAAAAGATTAAAAACCAGGAGATTGTGGTCTGAGTGGAGGTCAAGATTAATGCCAATATACAATAAAAATATATTATTTTAATTAAATATTACATTTCTGAATCTTTTTACTTTATTTATCTTTTAATATTGTAAAATATTAATAAATTTCACTTTTTGCAAAAGTTAAAATTTTTTTACATTTCTTGTATAGTGTTGATAACTCTAAAGCACTAATCATAGGTTAAAGACACCTAGATATACTTTTCTTTAGCAACTTAAAGTTATCTTGTGGGATCCTCCACCAAGAATCTGAAGTAGGATACCCCTTCCTAAACTCTGCCTTTGAAATTTATGCTGTAAATATTCAATGGAAATATGGTCTCTCAAACAATCAGACTGACCTTGGCTTGATTTTGTAAGAATTAATTAGTCTAGTTCTGTAAATTCTAACATTTTCATCTAATAGCATAAATCCTGGACGAATTGCAGTTACCAAAGGTTGATGCTTTGATGCAACCATTGATGCTAAGACCATTTCAAAGTAAGACTGAACAGTTACAATTTCATTTCTCAACACAAGCTATGTTTAAGTATCTGTGGAAATGTACCCTTACATTATAATAGAGCCTTTTCCAAGTGGATTAACAAAGCAGACCAGGGGGAGGAGGGGGGTATTGTATTACTCCCTAAAATTTTATGTATCCTGATAAATCTTGCTGGGTTAGAATCATAGTGCATTAAAAATGCAGACACATCTGTGACTAGATATTATTCTAGTCACCATCAGTCTATGACAATAACAAATTGAAGTCCCTGAACTTTATACTCTTAGATTGAGCAATGGAATACACATAGGTCTTTGTTGTTTCAATCCCCAATGTGTTCTTTTAAGCTTCTTCTTACAGTAAGTAGGTTGATTCACTCATTAAAAGCTGAAAACAACTCATAAGCAAGCTTTCAGGTGGTTGTTAAGTATTGTTGTAGACTTTTGAAGCCCTCCAACATGTGAGTATCCAAAATACCTACTGCATTGGTGCCATATTTCTGTGAATATGACACCTCTACAAAAAGGGCAACAGTTGCAAGTTTAATTGCTATAGGAAGCTGTGTTAGATTTTTTTTAATTCCCTATAATAATTTTCAAAAAGGTTTAATGAAAAAACAATGCTTAAAGGGGAAAAGGAAGTCAAGTAAACAAAAGGTGTAATGGGACTAGAGACTGATGAAAATTCCTATTTTTATACAGAAAGGTAAATAAAAAGGGATATTGTTCAAGTTTTGAAATATTTTTTTCCATTAAACTTTTTTTATCATCAATATGAACAATCCACAGATGTGACACTGGAGAAGTACTAAACACTCAAAATTTTGAATATTGATTATTTCAATGATCCTCTCTATTTGCAAATGAGTGTATTTTGGATGTTGTATGTTCTACTTTTAACTCTGTGATAAAACATATTTACAATATTATTATGCATCTGTAATACACATATTTATTTTTAGTAAAATTCAATTTGTACATTAAATGTTCTAGGTACCAATTTTTTTTTTTTTTATTCATATCAATCAATATTTTCTTTTAGCACTCATAAAGATGATGGTGATGATGGGGATTATGCAAGACTAAGAGAACTACCAATTTCAAATTCAAAAAGTGCTATTGCAATGCAAGATGATATATATTTAAAAACATCTGCATTAAACAAGGTAATTTGTCATTCTAAATTGTATAATTTTGTGATTTAATTTGAGACAAATTTATTGGTTTATTTATATGAACCTGTATTTCTTGCTTCTTTATTAAGGTTCAGTATGCTTCCACTGAATGTAAAGGTTTAGTTCCTGCTTGTGGAGATTATGAAGATCCTAGTCCTTTAATCACACCTGAACCATCTGAAATACCTATGCCACCTTCTTCTGATACACCAGTAAGCTTTCTTTTTCTAATCAATTTAATAAAAATTTTACTCTAATAAAATTTCAATTATTACTTTTGTGCCTATAAAATATCTATTTCAATCAATTTTAAGAGACCATAATTATGGCTTAATAAATCCTTGTGATTGTTTTTCTTTTTATTACCATTCTTGTCACAGGCTACTCCCAGATGTCTTCTTCGAGCAGATTCTGGCATGCCTCACGATCTTACTCCACGATCAGATTCAGAAATCTCTGGATCGCCCCCTGACCACTCTGAAACATCCAGTGGAGTTCACTCAAATTCAAGTAGAGAAAGTCATAATACAGGTATTAAATAAAAATAATAATATAGTACATTCGATTATTCTCCTTCAAACATTCAATTATTTTTTCTTTTAAATTTTGAATTTTCAGGTAATCAATCAGGACAGCAAAAAGCTGAAATTAATCAAAATGAAAAGCAAACAAACCAACATTGGAATAATGGAATTTTACAAAGGGAAATTAATCCACAAGACACTGGTGAAGTAGTTATCTGCCGTAGAGTTGAAAATGAAAACATAGCAGCCCAAAATAACCTACAAGACAAATTCGGTCGAAGTACAAACATGAAAATGATATCATTCACAGATTCTCAATCAGCTACTCTACCTCATTTTCCAACTCAGCAAGTTGGTGTTCCTTATCCCCATTGTTCCACCATGCCATTGCCTCCAATTATTCCTCCTCCTATAATCCATCCACCATGTAATTACCCAAGGCACACAACCATTCCTTCTCACCATAATGGAATACGTTTGTTTACACCTAATATATATGGGAAGAGAGCTATCGTGAACAGATATCCACAACACCACAGTTTTCCCCAGTTAATGAGTCCACTCAAATTTAATTTAAAGCATATCTCAGAAAGGGATTCAGCTAACTTTTCCATGGCTTCAAGCGGTGATGGGGAAACGTACCGCTCATAAAACAGAAGTTTATTTTCTAACTGATTATTTATCTGTTTTTTTAATGAATGCCTAATGAAAATCATTTTCTACAAATGTGTCAAATTTCATTTTATATTTTGCAGCAACAACATCCTTCCAATGTTTTTTATCAGTATGTATTTACATTGCAAGGTAAATATCAGCTTTTGAAACTCCAATTGAAAAATGTTTGCGATATTTATATTCAACCAAGTATTAAATATAAGTACTAGACTTATTCTCAATTTTTTTTTATTCATCTATTATTTAATAATTTATTTGGATAATAAATTTATGAAACTTAATGAATGAAAAATCAAAAGCTTACACCGTCCAAAGTTTTACTTTAAGTCTTTTTAAATATTCTATTACTACAAAACTATTAAGTCTGGTACTTCATTTAAAATTATTATATACTTTTTTATAAAAATTGTAGCATTTTATAAACTAATCTCTGTAACTGATATGAAGTCATACAATTTTGTATTTCAAATATTTCTACAAACATACACAAAACAATAAAAATGACAATAAATTGATAATAAATATAGATAATTAATACCATTTTCTAAAAAAATTAAGAAAAAAAGATAATGCAGCTATTAACTTTCATCAAAAACCTTTTACATGAAAGGATGCTCATATTTACAGCATTTCTTTTTGTAGAAAAGGTTTATTAAAACATATCATTGTCATATCTTTTTTTTTTTACTAATAAACTCATAATGCTAATTCTAATATATCTAAATCTTTAATCAATTGATACTAAATTAGAAGAATATAATTTACATATTATTGTTTTATAGTTCTTTCATTACTCATATCTCTGAGATGTGCAATCTTTCATCTTAGTTTCTTTGCTGATGATATACCTGCACTAATTCACCATTGTTTAAAAATTAAGTAAGTTGAAATTACTATGCAAACTTAAATCTAAATGATATATTTTATATGTTCAACTTTTAAACAACGAAATAAATATAGTACATAACTATATAAATTGTATATATTTCGAATTCTGAGAAATTGTCTTGAATCTCAAATCATTGAGTGAATAAAATTGCATGATAAGCAAGCTCCCTAGTTAATGATCACTAACCAATAATATGAACCTCAGTAAGTTTCTAGGAAGAATAAATTAAGTTATAATACAGTTCCATGATATATTACATCTCAGTAACCATTATGAATCATATGAACTGGGAAGTTAAAATTACTTTATTAATAAATGCAGTTTATAGTCTTATATTTTTCCTTTAATAAGAAAAAAATATAGGTAACTATAAGTATTCCATAATAAGATTAAAAAAAAAAAAAACTGACTAGTTTGAAAGGTATAATTACCATAGCACAAGGATATTATGCTTTTATTCCTAATTGAGATACACAACTCCCCATCAAACTATTCATGAGGTTCACTATTTTTTATTAAATATTTTGTATTTTGTTTACTTGTAAGTGGTTTATCTGGGATAATTTTTTATTACACTACAATTTATTAAATAATTAATAATTAAATTGGACCAAATGGATTTGTCAAAAAGGTGTAAAATAGGAAAGCATAAAACTTTAAAAAATAACTTTGAATTACTATGACTGTTGACTAATTTATTGTGGATTAAAAACTAAATACAATTATTATTTCAAAGGGAGATCACACTGAGGTTTAACTTACTAAATTCCTGTTCTCAAGACAAACAGAACTGTGTGTTACTTTTTAGTAACATTGGTTGTTTACAAGTCATGATATTCAATATTTTTTCAGTAATATTTCAAACGGAACTGTGTTTTTAAAGATTCTTGCCCTCTTTGTGATATTAAAAAACATGATTCTTTACTTGAAATTCTTAAATTCATTGACAGTATATTTGTAAAAAACTAAATACTTATAGTTTTACATCTTTTTTCAAATTAAATATTGCACTTATTTATTCAGTGATTTAAATATAGTGTTTTTTTTTAATTTTTCCAAATAATTAATTTTTACATTCTTTTTGTTTTTATTTTAATATAGCTAATTGGCGTTAATTCTGATATTCATTTTTCATACCATATCAGAGATATATATTACTCATTCAACTACATATCATAACATTTTTCTCAGTCTCTTAAGTGTTTGATCACATCAAATAAACTATTCTGACTGGAATCAGAGATAACAACTCAACTATTATTCTATTCTGAATGTTATTAATATCTGAAATCATTATTTCTGTTTATTAACTCTAAAAATATAGATTTGTAATTCTATTGAGTAAATAAGGTAAAATAATTTTAAACTTGATCAATGTCACTATCATAAAAAATAACTGCTTAAGATTTCATGAAATTTATTAATAAAAGTTCATGTTAATGTTAAAAAAATTAATTTAGATAAGATCATGAAGTAATTATTATTACCAAACTAATAATCTTCCTCAATCTATAGTAATAAAAAATTAATTTATGTCATGTCGTATTCCATTATTGCTTATTGTTTTAGTTTTATAGATATTCTGAAAAAAACAAACATTAAAAATACAAGATGGGGTGACTTCCCATTTCTCAGGGGTGACATTAAATAGATTTTGTAAACAAATGCAATATAATTGAATTTGCAAATACATACGTGTTATAATAAATGGGAAAATTCACAAAGGGAAAATTAATTGTAGGATTTCACCATATCTTAAATTTATTTGTCGTCTTATTGGTGTATATTAATAATAGATTTATTAAATTTACATTTATGTGCATATATATTTTCGTGCTTGTGAGTGACCCATCACTATTTTCAATGGGATATTGAATGGTTTCATTAAATATTTTTTGTTGAATATAATGCTCAGACTATTATTTTTACTCAATGAACTATATTGCATGTCTCAGATCAGATCGAGCTTCTAATCATTCAGGTTTTATTTCTTCTTTTGTTAAAAAAAAAAAAAAAAACAGCTAATCTTCTGAAAATGAAATATTTTACTGTTACCATCCCCAAAAACATTGATTTTTTATTTACAAAACTAACTTGAAGGTTGGTGGTTATAAACTTCATTAGATAAAAAATGTTACTGTAAATTTAGAACATTTCTGTAATCCCAAATTCCTTTGTTTTTATTTTTTACTTTTTTGCGGTGTAGATAATTTGAGATATTTAAGTTAAATCACCTTTTTTCACTTTAAGATATGCAAACTAACATCTAGATATCATCGAAAAACCGTATAACAATTTTACTTAACATTTTAGCTGTTTCTACATACAGCTTATGTTAGAACTTTTTCAATCAACATTATTATTTAGTGAGATGAAAAAAAGTCATCTAAAGACACAATATTAACTGCATTTAATATAAACGGAGATAAAAATAATACTTTTTTAAATTATATATTCCATAGACAATTTAATGTTAAGACCCTAAGATAATGAATGTTAACAGAAATATTATATATATTTACATGAAGTAGTTTCAAACTGAGTTCAAAGTAATTTGGGAATTTATTAATGCATATCGAATGGATACCTAATGAATTAATTTGGTTTAAAAGAATGAAAATTGTTAGTATTTATAACTTGTTATATTATTGTATGTTACCTTTTACACATATACTATATTTCCTTTGTATATATATTAAATAGCTGTGTAGTTTGTAATCTTAGATTTTAAAGATTGTAACTTACATCATTGCTGAATTATGTGCATACATATTAATTATAAATACACACACATGAATCATCTTGATAGATGTAATATAAATCATACATGGTATAATAATTTTTTTTTTAAACATAGAATTTTGATATTTTAAGTTACATTTTTTATACCATTTTTAAAAGAGGGGCTGAGGATAGTTTATTATCTATTATCTCTTATTCAAGTTATTTTAATAATTCAATAAACAGTAGTATATTTTAATCTGAAACCAAAAATTATATTCTGTAACTATCATTAGAGCTACCAACAATTGCTTAATGTATCAAATTTTTGGTACAAATTGCACCAACTAACTAAATTGCAAGTCCAAGAATAACTATTACTACTTCTATTTATTAATGTAACATGATACATGCGTTAATGACCAAGTATATAAGATCATTTGATTTACATTATGTAAATAATTCCAACTTAACAATATCATTCTTTCATATTTACCTGATTTGTTCATGTTTAATGTTAGATAACACAGACTTGGAACCATGTAGCTATAGTTATAAGTGTAAGAGAGACACTATTCAAACATAAAAAATATCTTTATAGAATCGATATTTTATTTATCATCATAAATTTAAATATAGGTTGGTCAAAACTAAAATCAATTGAAGGTATCAATTTCATTACTTTAAAATACGTATCATATTAGATTTTTATAGTTAATACAAAACAGCTATTTAAACTAATCTAATGGTTAAATATTGTTAATAAACTTATATTTTAAAATTTTTACCAAGGATATTATAATTGATTTATAATTAAGATAAATTTTGTGCAAAAAAAACTTAAACTAGCAGTGTAAGATACATATTGATCTTGAACTTTCCATTTATTTTCATTACATACAACAATAGTTTTTTATTTTAAATGCACTTAATGGTATGCACATAATTAACCATACATAATGTTTTTGCTGCAATTTGTTTGTAAGTAACTATGTATAAAGACTGATATTTGTATATACTGTATTATATAATTATGATTTGTTATAACTTTTTTAATTTGCTAAGTTCCATGTGTATATTTTAAATATAAATAGGCAATAAATATTATTTGATGGAGTTTATTTTGTGTATCTGAATCATCTCTCTTTTCCCTTCTCTCCCTCCATTTGGTTCCATCTTAATTCTTATTCTTGAATGTCTAACTTAAGAAATAATGTTTTTTTTTAGGTAACAGTAATATTTTTTTATGAAATTCTTAGTATAAAACCTCAATGAACAACCTGTTCAATAGTTGCATTGTCTTTTTGATTTTTAACCTTAGTTCTATACTTTGTCTTAAATTGAAATATTTTATTGGCTGGAAGTGATGGTGAAATAAACATTTTTAAAGTAGCGTACATTTTAATTTTTTTTAATTAACACAACTAAGGATAAAAATCATATTGACAATGTAACTGCTGAAAAGATTGTTCATCCTGAAGATCACAGGATAAAGATCAGGATATGATGGGAAAATATGCTTGAAATAAAAAAATTAAAAGGAAATATTTTTCACAAAACTGCCTAATGTAAAAAAAAAAATTCTAATGTGAAAAACTTTTTATAAATGAAATTTGTAAATCATTTCCTAAAAAGAGATATTTTGGCTGTTAAGGATTAAAAAAGTTAACCATGAACAGTTCAAGGAAGATTAGAAGAATGTAATGATGCTGATGAAGAAGAAATGTCAAATTGCCAGTGGTGAAACTGTTGTGGAATTTGGGAGGGTTTTATAAACAAAGACAAAGAGTGTACGTTTTCACTAACAAACACCAGGACCGACTGCCACAAACAAAGGTTTCCTGTCAGAGAGCAGTGTCACCAACTACTATTTTATTTAGAACAATATTTACATATTAAATGATAATACCAATTTTCTACAACAATTTCCTTCTTAAAATTTGTATTATTATTTCCTTTTATTTGTTACTTTGTTTTATTTATTTATTTTATTTTTAACTTTATTGCATCACTCTATATTATTTAATGTTTCAACAAACACTTCATCGAGTCCTAACAGGTCTTTTGTCTTTTTTTGATGATTTGGACCTCTCCCTTTTCGACTGCATCTAGATTTTTCATATTCAGGATTATAATTTTCATCAAAATAATTTCTGAAATGCATCAATAGAAGGTTTAACAATACTCTATGCATCACTAAATCCCCTTTTCCTTTGAGTGTTTTCTTGTTCTTTCTATGAGTATATTTCTTACCTTCTCCTTCTTTAGTTTTTTCATTTGTTACTTTTATTTTCATCAACACTTCACCGCTATCACCATCAGGACCTTAATCACA
Source organism: Halyomorpha halys (assembly GCF_000696795.3). NCBI lineage: Eukaryota > Metazoa > Arthropoda > Insecta > Hemiptera > Pentatomidae > Halyomorpha > Halyomorpha halys. The sequence goes on along the minus strand of NW_027109970.1, from coordinate 101,131 downwards.
ATTTAACTCATATTTAAATGATCTTCTAGTATCTTCATGTTCAACATCAGTTAATAGTGTAGGTGCTTTGGATTCACAACCAGATTCTTCATCATTTAATGCTTGTTGTTGATGTCACTTGTTCTTTTGGTGCAGAAACTTTGTCTTCGAAGTATTCATCACTCTCTACAATGCTTACTTCCTGGGAAAGGATGACTTTATTCTCATTTTCATTTACCTTGGTAACAGATAATGGGTCATCTGGTAATTTTAGAATCAAAACATTCTGAAAGTTAGGGTTGTTTTTATCACCTTTGCTATGTGTCTTCGTTTTAACTTTTCCTAGGTGAGTTTTATCTGTACTCCTTCCATCTTTCTTTGTTTCTTTGGTTCTTTCCTCCTCCAAATATGTATTGCACATAAGGCAAATTCTTTAGCCAAAGATGCTCTATGCTGTTTTCTTGGTTGGGGCTTTTGTGTATCCGAGGGTCCATATATCCTGCGTCATCTATTATTTTCTTTGTTAAACCAGCATTCCTTTTTTAGGTGACCTGATTTTTTACAACTAAAGCAGGTAATTGTTTCCATCAGCTCCCCCAAAATGGCGGAAGCCCATTTTTTCCGAACGTGAGCATACTGCCGGTCCCGAACGGAGCCGAGAGTCTCCGGAGGTGACCGATTCCCAGCTGCTCGTTTGAAAAATAAATTCCCGCAACTTCG
>NW_027109970.1:98836-99281 GCF_000696795.3 Halyomorpha halys | reverse complement strand
CACCGTCTGATATTGTCCTCCATCATCGGGGTGACGATCATGCCTGACACCTGCCTTTCTCGAGTAGGTTGTTAAGTGGAACGAGATTCTCCGCCATTTCTGGAAGAAACCTCCTGTTATAATTTAGAGTCCCCAACAACCTACGAATTCCTTTTATGTCACTAGGTACTGCAATTTTCTGGATTGCTGAGACTTTATCCGGATCTGGTTTAACTCCCTCCTTCGAAATTGTGTGACCCAGAAATTTTATTTGTTCCTGCACCAGCGTCGACTTTTCCCGCGACAATTTGAGCCCAAAATGTCTTATTCTCTGGAACACGCTATTTATGTGTCGCACTTGTTCAATCTCGTTCTTACTAAACACAAGGAGGTCATCCATGTAAATCTGACAAACGGATTCGTCAATTCCTCTCAGAAACTCGTCCATCAGGCGCTGAAAGGTTAT
>NW_027109970.1:95454-95755 GCF_000696795.3 Halyomorpha halys | reverse complement strand
CATGATAGTACTGGAACTACCAGTGTCTACCAAACACCTCACTCCTGCAATCTCTATTATAGGCAAACCGCCGTGTTCTCCTCTCATATGGTTGTGTAACAGTCAGCGAGCACGGAGTACCGCTATATCCCGCTAGGGGCCAGCACTACAAGCGTCTAAGAAGCTGTATAATTGTATATAAGTTGATTATTATAAAAACACGATCTCTTGTATATATGTTAATATGTAATATGTAAGAACGTTAATTATAGAATAAAAAGAGATCGAGCAATAAGATTCTACGGAACTATCTCAAGTAGAG
>NW_027109970.1:92620-93219 GCF_000696795.3 Halyomorpha halys | reverse complement strand
TTTAAGTTAGGACTTGTCAGCTGATAGGGCCGTATCTGCTGATCACTTGACATGTCAGCATTGTCTTCATACGTTTTATTACACACTTATTTCTCTCCTTTATATCATGACACTAAGGGTTACATTTTATCAACAGCCCCTGTTATTTTTCTTTTTTTCAAATACTCTTTCATAGTTCTAATTGAGTGCATTAGATTGTAGTATTAATGAAAAACGAATCCCGACCAAATAAGTTTCAACCGCATCCCACATGCTTTTGTGTGGTGCATGAGGATTCTGTTATAATTGTTAGCATCCATTTTCCTTTCTATTCTTATAAAATTGCCCACTACAGAACAAAAAAAAACCAAACCATTGTACCAGTGTCAGGAACCATCCTAGTAATCCTCCAGGCTCCCCTATTACATAATGCTTCCTGGTAGAGTCAGACATTTTGAATTTAGATTTGTCAGGCCATTAGATTTTATTCTAGACTTCATAAGTCCAATTTTTATGATCTTTTTTCAAATATTTCAGAGTTTCTTCTCATTTTAATGACAAAAAATTTACTGAAGGGGACAGAAACTCTTTATGTACTGACAAATCTAAATAAATAAATA
>NW_027109970.1:76520-92555 GCF_000696795.3 Halyomorpha halys | reverse complement strand
TATATATTCATAAACGTAAATATATACTCACAAACTGATAAAAAGGAAGGGGAGAGAGAAATGATCAACTCGGTTGTGTCTCAAAGACTAATCTGTATTATTACTTTTTTTTGGATTGTTTCCATCATTTTGCTGAGTTTGTCTGCGATTCTGTTGTAGTGTGCCAGAAGTTCTGCGGCTGCCCACTAGACTATTTCGGTTTCTTTGTTTCCCTGATCATCATAAATATGTCCTCCTCTGGGGCCCACCATCCTCCTCCAAACGCCTTCTTTAATACTTCCTTGATAACTCTCCAGGGGGTTTCTTCGTCTGCCTGAATCTGATTGAGGATCCTCCTCTTCATTCAGCAGACGACCGATGTTTTAATGCCTCCGCATCTTCGCTATCGAGTAGATTTTCGATAGCCTTCCCTTCAATTCGGCTTATTAGTCGGTCACTCCCTTTTATGAAGTGGCTCCATTCTCCTGTTTCTCCAGTAAACCATTCGAGGACAGAAACGGCCTTTCTCAAGTCTTGGGCAGTTGCTGTACATACTTTTATTCACTCTAGTGTCGTGGCGTGCACTTCCGCAAGAGAGACTTCTGGTAGTGGAGGAATTTTCTCAGTAGGAGGTGCTTTCTAGACCCCGTTTTGATACAAAGCTTCCTGGTTCAAAACCGCTTGTTTAACGATCCCATTGGCAGCCATTATTTACAAAAAAATGAGATAAAAAAAAATTGAAGATGACAAAATAACACACTAAAAAACTCTTTTTTAAAAGAAAAAAATTACTCTGGTATTTAAAGTTCCCAGGTATCGGAACCAGTTAAAGGTTTGTGAGCACAAAAACTACTCAATCACCTGACATCAAAATAACAGCTGATTAAGGCTGTAACTTATATATATGATTGACCGTAAGTTAATTGGAAGGAGATAGTTAGGGCTGTGGTCATAAAGGAAGACAACATAGTTATCATCTCTTTCCAACTGAAGTCAAAATGTTTAGCTCTAGAAGATATCATTTGAGAGGGTGGCTTGTAGAAAAACAGCTGAATGATTGCTTACATCCAACTATGAAGTATGGTTAATGCACAGCATCAATAATGGTATGAGATCGTTTTTATGGGTGAGGTTCTAGTTCGGAGATAATAAAAGAACATAAGGGAAAATGAGGTGTAGATAGTTGACCGTAGATTAGATAGAATGATTGAAGAAGATGATCGGGGGGTGCGGTCAGCAAAGAAACAACATAAATAAACAAAAAAACATTTATTTATGGCGATGTTTCGACCTGATTTTCAGGTCTTCATCAGGGCTATAAAAACAAAAAGACAACAACCATCATTTAGAGAGAAAAAAGTTGATTAACAACTATGGACAAAGATAGATAACAAGTAGCAGATTGATTACATTATTATTTATATACATATAAATGTGAGTGATAAATAAATGATACAGTGGAAAGAATTAGTTAAATTAATAATGGAGCTTATGAAAAAAAAAAAAAAATTGTAAAAGGAAGGAACAGGGGATAAGAAGAAATAAATGGAGAAAGGTGAAAAAAAAGAAAAAGAAAAAAACCAACATAAAAAGGTGTAAAATGTAAAATAATGGGAGCCCAAAAAGTAATAAAATGTATCAATATATAAAAGGCATGTAAAAACGGATATATTAACGGGGAGTATGTAAAAACAATGTTATAAAAAATAAGAAGAAATATGGAGAATAGGAAATGAAGAAATAAGAGAGAAAAAAATAACTTATAGTTGTAGGCAGAGATTTATGCTAAACTGTTTGAAATTGCAGGAATAGTCGTTAGAGTGCAGGTCGACAAAGACGTTAGAGAAACAGAAATCCAACGGTCAAAAAACGAACGTTGAGATAAAATAGTTAATAAGAGATTAAAACATATAAAAAGATTTAAATGTAAAATTATGAGAGCCAAAAGATATTGAAATGTATAAATATGTAGTGGGTATGTAAAACGTATTATTTAAAAAAAAAAAAAAAAAAGATATGCGTATAAGATTACTGGTGTTTTAATAAATTAATAATTTGGGAATAGGCTAGGGACAGGTTTTGTTTGTCAGTTTTGTGATTAACCGGGGAAGACTCTAATTGTATAAAAATACTTTCGGATGGCAGTCGCTTATCATGGTTAGGAACAGTGGCTAAAATAGAAGTATTATAAAAATCAAAAGAGTGGTTGAAAATTAAACTATGGTCAGATAATTTAGAAGCAGGGAAGATACGGAATACTTGTGTTGGGTTATGCGGTCTTTGAGTAAAGTTTTTGTTTCTCCAATATAAGATGCGTTACAATTAGGAGTAGAACAAGGGATACGGTACACAACGTGGGAACGGTATTGAGGAGGAATGGGATCTTTAGGATGGGAGTAAATAAAAGAAAGTTTGTTATGAGCTTTGAAGGCGAGGCGAAGGTTTGGGATATAAGAACGCAAGTGTTAATGGATGTTATCTGAAAGAAAAGGAATGTAAGGTAATGATCTGTATAAGGGGATGGAAAGAGATACGAGGTGAATTAGATGTAGAGGGGGTACGATTTTTATAATTGTAAATTAGTTTGTCAATGATTTTGTGAGGAAAATTGTTGTTTAAGAGGATTTGTTTAATGCAGAGATAGTTATTATTATGAAATTGGGAATCAGAGAGGGAAAAGCAATGATGAATAATTTTTTTGGCTGTGTTTAATTTTTGATGGTGAGGATGTTGGCAGTGATAATTTAGAAGTCTTCCTGAGTAAGTTGGTTTTGTGTACCAATCGGTGGTATAGTATAACACTATATTTATTGGTGTTTTTTATGATGAAGAGGTCAAGAAATGGTAGTGAATTGTTTGTTTCTGATTCAACTGTAAAACGTAAGCACGGGTGGTAGGAATTGATAAGATGTTGGTGATTTTATTAGGATTCAGTATTAAGAGGAGGTCATCAACATATTTTTTAATAAAAATGAAGTCGTTGGAAAACTGTGGAATAATGGAGTTGAGTAAATCGTTAAGTACGATATTGGAAAGATCGTGGGCTAGAAGATTACCCATAGCCAAGCCTGAAATTTGTTTAAAAAATTGACCCTGGAATGTGAGGTAGCCAGATTCACAACAAAGTTGGAGAGACTTGAGGTAAGAAGAAAGGTCTAGGGAAGTATGCGATTCAATGGTTGACCAGTTGGATTCTACTAAAAATAGAACTTTATCAATGAGGATATTGGTATCTTCCCTGCTTCTAAATTATCTGAACATAGTTTAATTTTCAACCACTCTTTTGATTTTTATAATACTTCCATTTTAGCCACCGTTCCTAACCATGATAAGCGACTGCTTTCCGAAAGTATTTTTATACAATTAGAGTCTTCCCCCGTTAATCGCAAAACTTGTCCCTAGTCTATTCCCAAATTATTAATTTATTAAAACACCAGTAATCTTATACGCATATCTTTTTTTTTTTTTTTTTTAAATAATACGTTTTACATACCCACTACATATTTATACATTTCAATATCTTTTGGCTCTCATAATTTTACATTTAAATCTTTTTATATGTTTTAATCTCTTATTAACTATTTTATCTCAACGTTCGTTTTTTGACCGTTGGATTTCTGTTTCTCTAACGTCTTTGTCGACCTGCACTCTAACCACTATTCCTGCAATTTCAAACAGTTTAGCAGAAATCTCTGCCTACAACTATAAGTTATTTTTTTCTCTCTTATTTCTTCATTTCCTATTCTCTATATTTCTTCTTATTTTTTATAACATTGTTTTTACATACTCCTCGTTAATATATCCGTTTTTACATGCCTTTTATATATTGATACATTTTATTACTTTTTGGGCTCTCATTATTTTACATTTTACACCTTTTTATGTTGGTTTTTTTCTTTCTTTGACCTGCACTCTAGCGGCTTTTCCTGCAATTTGTATCAATATAGCCTGGATTCTCTTCCTATAACCTTACTCTCGCATTTCTTACTTTCTTCATTCCCCTTTCTCCATTTATTTCTTCTTATCCCCTGTTCCTTCCTTTTACAATATAGTTTTTGTTTTTTTTCATAAGCTCCATTATTAATTTAACTAATTCTTTATAAATTCTTTCCACTGTATCATTTATTTATTACTCACATTTATATGTATATAAATAATAATGTAATCAATCTGCTACTTGTTATCTACACACCACACAATACCATTGGAGTGGTGGCTTATAGGGCCAGGATTCATTTCAGAGCATGGCAACTATCCTAAGCACACACCCAGAATATAAGTGTGTTTGGCAAGAAAAGACGAGCAGGGCAGTTAAAGTGTAAGAAATATATGCTGATAAAAAAAAAAAAAATTTATTGAAACATTAGAAATACAATTTTCTTTAATCAATCTGACTTGACTTTTCTAGAACGAAGATTTCCTCGCATCTACTTTAAAAACAAATTATTTTGAAAATATACAATAATGAAAATAAATATATTTATTTATTATTTAAAATAAATATATTTATTTATTTTATAATATATTTAAGTATGAAAGAAGTGAAGTAATATATGGCAGAGATATTATAATATTATGAGGTTTAGTCAATAAAAACAATTTTAATATTTTTAAAATGTTTATATTTCACTTATTTAACAAATCAAACCATTTTACTAAATAATAAATACCCAACATAATCTATACAAGTGGATAAGTTCAAGGAACAAAATATAACTAGATCACTAGGAGTAAATAATATCTCCACTTTTTTTGTCCACAGTTCCAAAATTATTAATTTCATGTATAATTTCCTCTTGTTACCACAATGGCATATTCTCAACTTTAGTATTATATTGTCTCTCAGGGATATCTGCAAGACAGTTCAGTTCATTTATTGGTTTTCATGAATCATACACCAGACATTCAAACCAACAAAATTAAGTTCCGAGTTTAAGTCAAATCAATATTCACATCAAATCATAATTAAACACATTAAAAAATATAGTGACATTCTTATATTGTCACTCACACTCTTATTGGCATTCTTATTTACATTTCTCTACTTTGTTTTATATTTAAGAAAGGGGGCACTATTCTTTATGATGAAGACACCACAGGAAAATTTAGCAGTCATTGAAAATAGTCATTGTTACATAACACATGAGTATCTTAGACATAATTTAATATATCTAATATTTTAAATTAAATTTTATAAAAGATAATTCAAAATTTCAATGTCTTATGCTTCATTAAATTTGTTTTTTCCAAAGAGGTTATGGAGTTTATATCAAACCAAATATGTTTACTTTGGCTGAGTCTGTTAGTTACAGGATGTAAGCCTTAATTGATAACTTGATTTATGAAAAGAAAGAGCATATTTTCATTGTCAATTATTTAGGATTTTATGGATACCATAACTTTGCACAAATAAGGTCCAAACAGTCATGCCAACAAAAAAGGATAAATTTAATGTTTCCAGCATTGAAATACTTTATATTTAGTTCAAACTACCATTCTAATGCTTGGGGTTCAATCAGATGCTTGGTCAGCCAGTCCAGCTAAGTCTAATACATTTCACTGCAACTAAAATTTAGTCAAAATTTTACAAAACTGCAATGTATCAAGCTATTTTTTGGTTTTTGTTGAGGAACATAAGAAATAATTAATTGCTTTCATACATTCGATGAATAATATTAAGTCATAGAGTACCCTAAGATTCAAAGCCACCAATAATTGTTGCCTATTTATCTACTTCCTATGAACCCCATTAAAACCCAAGTCAACAATGTCTTACCTGACTACCTTTATTTTGATTAAACCCTTAAACCTTGTTGGGACACTAATGTCAACTTAAAATTTTAATATTATAAAGAACAGAAGAAAAGAAAATACATTTTGTAAATTATAATATGTAGGTTTCTGAAAGTAATATTTATACAAAAAATAAGTAGTTTTGCCCCAAGAAATGGAGCATTTCGAGTCATGAACCTTGCTTTTATAGCTTCTTAATTTAGTATTGTTTAGGTCATTTTAATAAAGCACATATATTTTCATTTTTATTGTAAAAATAATGAGAAATCACACTTCAAGAAAGATGATCCAAATATTTGTTGGGGCCATAATAGTTTTCCAGGATTCACTAAAAGAAATAACTAGTTATTTATCAGCCACTGACCCTCCTGGCTGGGGGGGACATCTACAATAAGACACAAACAGAAAAATTATACACCATAACAACATCCTCATAGAACAGGCAAAGGTCAATAACAGTATTCACTCTAGGATCACCTTCCCTTGGTAGCTACTCCATTAACTTAGTAATTACTAGATTGAGTAGCAAATCTGGCTTCTGAGGAGACAGCCTCTACACCTTACTCGACTGCAATGGGCTGATGACCCACTCTCCTTGAATTAAATTATCAAGAAACTTCTACATTGTAAAAATGCTGGACTGTTTCTTTGGAATCGACCGACTTAAACTTTGACCTGAAATTTGCTTTTTGGAACATTTTAACCCTCAGTAGACGGGGAGCCCTTTGGGCACTTCTTTCACAACTTGACAATTCCCACATTGACATAACACCTACTTAAGAAATTTGGTGGTTGGTAAAAGGCAGTATTGAAAAGAAGCATCACACCATGTACTACAGTTGCCATGACATAAACATGTCTTTGGAACAGGATTTGAAGTATAAGGCTGGGCTCATCAACTTGTAACAAATATAAAAAAGAACCCCCAGTCCTCGCTTATGAATCCAAAGCTTCTGCATTAATTAAGGCTGATGGAAAGGGACTTCTCCTTTTTGAGAGAAAGATATTGAGAAGAATCTTCGGCCCAATCAAAGATAATGCCTGGCAAAGAAGAAGAAATATTTTGATTACATGGATCATACCAATGTACAATAAAGTAATTTTTAAAATATGCTTGGTCTTATTCTCACTGAAATAGTCTTGCAAGGCTTAAACGGCAAATTTTTATTAACCTGTATTGTTGTTTATTTGCAAAAAGTAACCATCTGTCTCTTTTTCAAGTAGTTTTTTAAGTAGTAATAAACAATGGAAAAATACAAAATATGAAAGAATTTAATATTTAACTAAATCAGAAAATAAATGTTTTCGGGTTTCTATAGTTATGACAATAGTCAGATTTTAGTTTCAGTAACTCATATATGAAATATATAGTACGGGGAAGTACTGTTATTCAGAATAATAAAGAAATATGTTTTTTAAAATGTACTAGGATTAATTTTATCAAAAGTTGGGGAGGTAAGTGAAAGTTGAATAATGTGTGCACCAGATTTTTTTTTCCTTTTCTATTTTGTTCCAACCAAGACTAAGAAACTCAGGAACCCACCATTAAACAAGTATTAGTAATTGTAGACGGCTGTGTCTGATATCTAGGTTGGAATGGAATGAGAAAAAACACTTATTCGTTCCATTCCATTGAATATCCCATATGTTACGGATTTGGCACAAGACACCTATCCTTTTCCTAAAAACTCCAACCATCATTTCCTAGTACGTCATCCACGGTCAACTATCTCACATAATTATCACTCACTTTCCGTTCTATTCCCAATAATTCCCCGATGCATCTAAAAGATAGAGCAGCAAAGAGCACATTTACTTACTATAGTAGTAATACAGTAGTAAATGCTAATTAATGTTTTATTATTCAGTAAAAGAAGTATTGGAATAAATTTTTGTTAAGTCAAAAAAGTAGATGAATATACAAAGCAGCACAATATTATTTAGAAAAGTAATGTAAATATTTAACCTTATAAATTATAATAAATAAAATTAAAAACAATTTCACAATATTTTATATACAAATAAAATTTAGATAATATTAAATAACTAAACAGGTATATACATATATAAACACACATACATACTGGATATCGTTTATAATGACCAGGCCTATGACCGATCGTCATAATGAACAATCACTACATAAATCATTTAGATGTGAAATATGATTTTTTTAAAAATCATTTATTGCTACCAAATACTAATAAATTGCTACATTTAGATGATGAAGCAGAACTTTATTTTTGTAAAAAAAAAGAACATAAATGGCATTTCTAAGTGTGTTTTTTATTAGACATGATATGTCTCTTGAAGGAAAAAATAAAACAAAACTGTAAACAATGCACTGGGTGAAAATGAATCCCTCTCCCCCCTTTAAAACATGGGTTTAAAATAAAAGAAACATTAATTTGTCAAAAAATTAGGGTTGTTTGCAAGGCTTTCTTATAGATTTCTGGAAAGCCATTGCTAAAACTGATCATTTATAGTTCAATAGGTCATAAAAACGAGTTGTTTCACCCAATCAGCCATTATAACCTGGGTTACTATATCCGTTAATAAATATATTGGTAAGGCTCTCAAAATCATGAGTCCAGATATATTAGATGATATAATCGATATGTTGTAACATATCATATCATTGTAAATGATATTCAGTACGTGTGTGTGTGTTTGTTTGTTTATGTATGTAATTATATTAAAATAGAAATAATATGTGAATTTTGGTAAACCAATTTACCATATATAATAAATAAATTATGAATCTTCAATCTTCATTGGGGACAAACAGAATAATTTATAGGTTTTTATATTAATAATAAGAAGGATATTTATATTAGTAATAATAAGCGAATCCAAATCTTCAATGCTTACACCAATAATTGTCTACATAATTTACTCCATCCACTGAACCCGATTAAAACCTAAATCTACAAGGTACAAACTCTATCCACCTAGGTCCCAGTCTATCCTTTTAACATTTATCCATCAAATCAATGCTGATTGCCTTTTGAAGTATTGATTCATTACCCAGCTTAACAATTTGAAATTCCTATTCCAACTGTTGAGATATAACTACTTCAATTATTTACACTAGATGCTTGTCCCAAAATGCCACACTGAGCAGCCTTCTACATTCTCCAGTGGACTTTTCCTTCTTCTTAACAAATATTTCTATGGGTATATTAATAAAAAATAATATTAGATGTGAAAAAAACAAATATATTTTTACTGATTACATGATAACCTACCCATGTGGATTAATTACTCACAAATAACTATCAACAATGGCCAGATAAATTTTTTTACCACAAAAATATCACATTGAAATTACCTTCATTTTTTTCAAGAACAATGGATTTAAGGAAAGTAGATTGTAAAACATTAATAACAAAAAAAAAAACACTAAACCTTAAAAAAATATTTTCCCATTAAACCATGACTTTGCAATTATTGAACTTTGAAAGTAATAAATTGCAGAAATAATGACCAGTAATAATAGTTAAAAATTGAATATACAAAAAAGTGGACAACTATAATTCTTGAATAACAGATTTACCACATTTTAATGTATAACATCAATCATAAATCAATCTCATCCAGTAAGAGGTCTTAGATTAACACGAACTTTTTCATTTATACTTAACATACCGACTGATGGATAAAAACCACTTTCTGGCATTTCAACCCTTCTAACACCAAGGTTGGAACCATTCCTTGTGAAAAAAACCTGAAATAAAATAGTTACATAAACAGAATTAAATTATTATTTCAAAAAATCTGTAAAACATTTTTGAGGAGTCAAGTCAATAATTTATATCAAATAATTTTCAATAATATGTCAGTTTTATATAAGCTCATTTAATCAGAATTATACCAATTTTGTTTATAACTAAAAAAACCAACCCTTTACTAGCTTAAATTAATGATAAGTGTTAGGATTAAATTTAATGGTTTTAATTTCCATCGCAAAGGCAGAAAAAATACAAATGGAATTATGATATTATTTAATTAATACACACCATTTTGTCTGGTGGAAAATGTTAACTATTGATTTGTTGAGGAACATTTTTAACTTTAGGAATAACATATATTATCTGGGTACTGAACCCAAGACCCTTATGGGTTGTATTGATACAGGACTATTTATCCCTAATGCTCTAAAAGTAAAAAAATTCAGAGAGAACAAAGAATTATTAAAAGTAAGACTAAACAGTTAAATTAATCATAAGCATAAAATACTTGAATAAATATAAATATTCTACCTCCACTCGTTTTCTAGATTTTGTCTTTAATGAACTTGTAACATCGTCAGATTTCATATCATAATCACTTGATGATTCATCACTCCATTCGCAGTTATCTCTGTCTTGTAACATCATGTCACTAAAACTGATTAAAATTTTTATAAATGATCCATTCATAAATAGAGAATCCTGGCAACACAAAGGAAATTATACAAGAAATGTGGAATTAAAAAACTGTACCAAAAATAAAATTCCAATTTTTTATTTAAGGCAATCCACAGTGAAAGTGATGTTTGCTAGTTATCTACAGATGAACAACCTATTCTAACCATGGATGGGGGTCAAGTTTTTCATTTTGAGGGACCACCACTTAATGAAAAACCTCAACGCCTCCAGGCTTGATTCAAACCAGTGCCACCCGCATATCTCAGAAATATTGACCTAGGCCTAACCAACTAAGCAACGGAAATTTGTAAACACAAAAAATAAAGTTATTATAACTGAAAAAGTATGAGATGTTCAGTTAGTCTATCCCCTCCTGAGCCTCTTTCTTGTATACAGTTTACTCTTAATAATTTGAAGTTTTTTTACTGGTCTCTTGAAAAGCACTAGATAAAATGAAAACAATTACTGTTTTGGTCTCCTCAGTAATTTGAAATTATAGCAACATCTAGCTTACCAATACTTCATGATTTGAAGCCTCCCACCTTTCAACATTCATGGATCTGCATTTGTTTACATACTAAATATTTAGATATTTGAGCTTAGTCTGCTTTTATACTAAGTCAAATTCAAAATATGTTTTTTTGAATCTGTAAAATTGAAATTAACTCTCTAACTCCTTGAATTCTAAGTATTTGGAATTTTTGGTTATTTGGACTTTTTCTCTGGCTCATTGAGTTACCAATTATTGAGTCGAATGTACAGCATTATCAGATAATAATGATAAACAAGCAATGATTAACACTAACAACATATTTCGAACAATGTTAATGATTTTTAATAATTATAATGCAAGGTACCTGTTTACATAATTTGCAAATGAAATTCCACAGCCCAATATGTCTCCTTTTTGACATCGAGGACCAAAATCTTCACCAACACCACTCCCAATGAAAATTTTTCCATCATCAGCATGATAGGCAATAGAGCCTTCATCCCATCCTGGATGTCGATTTTTTGGATAGTCCTAAAATATTTATTCTGATTAGATTAAAACTAACCATTATGTTAATGCCTAAAGTACAGAATAATTCTATGTTAAAGATAGTCATTAATACCACTATTGATAAAATACAAGCCAATGTTTATAATAAATATAATATACTTACTTCTAAACTTCAATACTAATCAGTATTACTTCTAAACTTCAATACTAATCAGTATTACTTCTAAACTTCAATACTAATCAGTATTACTTCTAAACTTCAATACTAATCAGTATTACTTCTAAACTTCAATACTAATCAGTATTAATTGTCCTTTTTTTCATATTATGGATCATAGAAAAACACTAATTCTTGTGCTTTGTTAGATTATACCATTAAAAGAAAAAAAGCAAATACACACAATGAACAAAGTCGCAATTATTATTAACAACTGCCTGACTATTGAACTATGTGTTAAAAGAGCAGTTTCAGCACGGAAGTTTTAAGCCATCGTGGTTACAATGTGGGGAACAATGTTCTGTAGAAAATATTATCACTTGAATTAAATAGAAGTGTTAAAAAAAAATTTCAGTTCGACTCACGTCGTAGATGGATTAACATCATCTCCGTATCTTTCGATAGTAATACTGTTTTATCGCACCATATCAGGACACAATTAGACATAAACGGAGATATAGTATAGTGGAATAATTCTGTGAAGTTTGAAATGAAGTCTGTGAGGTAAGAATTCGAAGAAAGACGCTAGTTCCAAAAGCTGAGATCGCCAAATGTTGGCATAGTGAGTGCTCCAGCTGACTTGTGTTTATATACCTGTCAGATCTAATTAGTACATAAAATATTTTATTATTTCTATTAGACCTATTCTGGTGCCTTAGATAAATATAGACAGCATTATATTTAGTTGTGCACGCACGAATGTCCAAAAACTTAAATGTACTGTAATTTCAATTATGATGGGAAGTTAAAATAAAGTTTTAAAAATATCTGAATCTGCTCAACATGGCCACGATTCAACGTACTTTTGAATGGACTCATGCCGCCATCTTGGCTTTGCACGATATCTTTTGTGACTGCATATTTTACTGATGAAATTGGTTTGCTTGCATTTAGGTTTAATACTACAAATAAACATATTGAAAAGACAAATCACATAAAACCTGCTAAAAATCATTTATATATAAAAAATAACTATTTACTCATAAAAGAGGATATTACTATATATATATAAGTTATAATCAGGGTATAGGTATTAAGACTCTTAATACCTAAACTCCCCATGTCAACAAGCCAGAATGTATATATATAGGGTTAGAGAGTGGAATAAATCAGTATCTGAGTTGAGCTTGTGTGTCTCATTTCATGCCCCTATTTCCCTTTTTTTTAACTCTTCAGTTCTGACCTCACATAACTGGTGCCGAAACCCAGGAAGTTCAGACCGTGTAATACGAATTCAATAACGGAAGTGTTTTTTTTTCTTTTTCTCTCTCTCTCTCTTGGCTGTTAGCTTGGAAGGTTGGAGTTTTATGGAAAATATTTTGAGAGCAGCGGTTCTGACGGTACCCGAAAATACTCAGGAAGTGACAATGGTGGAATCGCAGGAGCAGGGACTTCCGCCACTACCGACAACGACTTTGGCGTCAGCACATGCGACCACCCTGGAATGGATTAAGGTTCGCACTGGGACAGCGCAGGAATTGAGGAATGCTGTCTCGGATTTAGAAAAATTCACCGGGGAGGTTGGTGAGTTGAATCATTTCATAAAAGGTGGAAATCACCTGAAGAATAGCGGCAAAGGAAGGGGAAAACCTGCTGAGCGGGGCAGATGCGATGTCATTGAGGGCGGCAGTGATTTGCAGGATAAAAAGAAACATTCTGAATCATATCCAGGCCGATGGATCCTTGGAGCTTAGTGGAGAGGTTGAAAAAGTCGTTTGGCGGGAGCAGATGGACACCTGAAGAGGACTGAGGAAATCTGAGGTGTGTGCCAGGGGAGAGGCGGCCGCATGTTGGTGAGTTGCAGCATTAGAGGAAAGCGTGGCGGTCTGCCTATCATCAGCGTGGGAGGAGTGCCGTGTCTCATCGACACAGGGAGTTCAAATACCATCTTGTGCAGTGGAGTGTTGGAGAGGACACCCCAGGTAAAGGTATGTAAGTGTAAATTAATCACCCTGGGTGGGCCCTGTAGCGTCTAAGGGGAGGCAAGTATGGGGTTGAGTCGGTGGGGAATAGCGGATTCGATTACGGTCCATGTGGTCAAGAGCATGCCTCGGGGATATAAAGCGATCATAGGGTGCAATTTGTTGGCTAAAGTGGGCACGAGAGTCAAGAGTATTGCGGGTTGATGGGATATCACAATAGGGGGATACCCGTTTCTGTGTCAGGGATTAGGAAAGGATGATAGTGTACGGGTGGGGACAATCAGTAGCGAAGGAAGTTGGAGACAGGGTATTATGCGGGAGTTTGAAGACATATTCTTCAAAGAGGGGGAGGTGTTATCGGCAACGGGGGAGACGGTGCATGAGATAGAATTGAAGCGCATGAAAGGTAACCTACGTAAAGGAGCGCCGATACCCTCAAGCGCTGCGCGAACATATACGGGAGGAGATTGAGAATCTAAAGAGGCAAGGTATCATCGTTAATAGCACTTCACCCTACAATAGTCCCCTATGGGCCGTGAAAAAGAAAGCTGTGGTGGGGGAGAAAACGAAAAAGTACCGCGTTGTCATCGATTATCGAAAGCTAAATGAGAATACGGTAGATGAGAGCGGTACCCTATTCCCCGGCTGGAAGACATACTGGATAGGTTAGGGGGGGCTACTATATTTAGTACGCTTGACCTCAAGGCCGGATATCATCAAATAAAGATGCATCCAAAAGACCAATCGAAAACGGCATTCACTTTCGAACGTGGCCATTACGAGTTTACGAGAATGCCGTTCGGACTGAAGAACGCTCCCATTACCTTCCAGAGACTGATGGACGAGTTTCTCAGAGGTATAGATGAATCCATGTGTCAGGTGTACATGGACGATTTATTGGTCTTTAGCAAATCGGAGCATGAGCACAAAGTACATCTGGCGACAGTATTCAAAAGGATTCGGCAGTTCGGGCTCAAATTGTCACTGGAAAAATCATCGTTGGGGCAGAAGGAGATCAGCTTCCTAGGACATAGCATCTCGAAAGACGGCGTCAAACCCGACATTCACAAAGTCGAGACACTGCAACGGATGGCAGTCCCCAGAGATGTAAAAGGGATCAGGCGGCTGCTGGGGGCTCTTAACTATTATCGACGTTTCGTACCGGAGATGGTGGAGCAATTGGTCCCTCTTAACAACCTCCTAAAAAAGGGTAGCCGAATAGTGGTAACGCCGGCCATGGAAAATAACATTAAACGGTGTGTGGAAAGTTTGCAACGAGAACCAGTCCTGGCCTTTCCAGATTTTAGTAGACAGTTCACGATCACTACGGATGCGAGCGAATACGCGTTGGGGGCGGTGCTTTCGCAGGAGAGTGAGCAGGGGGAACGCCCGGTGGCATACGGGAGTAGAAAGCTGACGAATGCAGAATCGCGGTACAGTGCTCTAGAACGAGAATTGTTGGGGATTGTGTGGGCTGTGGAGCACTTCCGACCGTACGTGTTTGGGAGGCGATTTAGGATTCATACGGACCATCGGCCTCTTCAGTGGGTCGGGAAACTGAAAGAATCTTCCGCGCGCATCACGCGATGGAAGGAGCTTCTGAGTCAGTTTAATATGGAGATTGTTTACAAACCCGGGAAGGAAAATGTAGTGGCAGATTGGTTGACGCGGGCAATAATCGTAAATGCGGTCGAGGAGGAACAGGGAGAACCGAGCGAGGATGTCCGACAATTCCTACGGGAATAGACCCCAGGGGAAGGGGAGACGTCAAATACACAGCCGCAGGAGGAGGGAACTCCGTCGTCCCGCGATGACAGCTCTACGGGAGATAGGCCGTCCGAGATGGCGGAAGTGGACGAGATTGTGAATGACAAAAGGCTACAGATAATATGGAAAACGAGGACTTCCGGCCTTATGAAGGTAGAATATACCAAGTATGGGCAAACCTCGATTAACACTATATGGTCACAACCAGGGGCGAGAGAGGATCAGATATGTCGGGCGTTAATGGATGCGTCGAAGGCTGGAAAAACGCATTATCTCTACGTAGGGAATGAGGTCATATGGGAGAAGATTAAAAGGCTGTGGAGACTCGAACAAGTAGGGATCGATAGGACGTTTATCCGCTGCACGATGATGGTGGAGACTGTGCGAGACGGGGAACGGCAAAGGGAAGTTACCTTAGCTCACCATCAAGGAAAGACCAATCATCGCGGTGTGAACGAGACGTTACAAGCACTCAAGCGTCGCTATTTTTGGTTGGGAATGAAGAAGACGGTTCAGGAGGTTATAGGAGGTTGTGATATATGCCTGAGCACGAAATACGACCGCCACCCACCGAAGGCAGTGCAAGAAGAAACACGGACGGGATTGGAACCATTGAGTGACATCCAAATCGACTCGTTCACATGGAAAGGGTTCAAGTGGATAACCGTCATCGACCTCTTTAGCAAAGTGGCCATGGCCCACCTGGCTCAAGATAGGACAGCGGAGGCCGTAATAGTCGCGCTGAGAACATGGTTCCAATTTTATGGGGTCCCAAGGCGAATTTCCTCCGACGGGGGTCGGGAGTTCGATAATGCAACAATTAGGGGAGAGATGAAGACCTTAGAGGTAGATTGGCATATTAACACCCCAGGCCATCCCAAAAGTAGAGGGGGTATAGAGCGACTGCACAGTACTCTAAGTGACCATTTACGGGTATACCATGCG
>NW_027109970.1:70050-75455 GCF_000696795.3 Halyomorpha halys | reverse complement strand
TATATATATATATTCCTTTAATTTCTTCAATGAGTCACCTGATCGTAAATGGACTCAATTGCAAAATAGTACAACACAGTTGCCATAGTATAAATAATAAATTTCAGGGGCTTATAAATCACTTAAAAGGTCCAGAAAGTTCAAGTGGCACTACTACAAGAGACTTGGTTCAACCAATGTAGAAAATATAAAGCCAACAGTTATTATATACTAAAAAAAGAACAGTTGAAATAGATATGGCTGAGTCGGTTTAATTTATTATTTATTTATTTAAAACCAGATTGGCCTGGTGGGCCTTACGTAAGAGGTACATTTTTTTTTTAGCAATTGATTATGGGAGGGGGGTATAGTCTGATACAAAAGACACCCATAACTATATACAATGTTATAAATTTTAAAAAATCAAGATAAAATAAATAGATTAAAATAATAATTCTTAATAAAAGATGAAAGTAAAGTATAAACAAAAACAATGGCATTTATAGATTTAACAAAATAAATAATTGACTTCTAATGAAACAAAAAAAGTAAATTTAAGATAAAGATGAAGAGAAAAAAAAAGAAATTAAGATAAAATAAATTTTTAGGGACAATAAAAGAAATGATAAATATAGAATTTATAACAGGATGTCCTGCAGCAACCTGGGGTTCGTCTTTGGATTGTGGTTGGGTTCTCAAGTTGTAGATCACTGCTCCATTAACTGAAGGTAACTGGGAGTGAGCCTTCATGAACCTTTTTTGATGTAATCCTCTATTGTCTTTATTTGTAATTCCCAATGCTATTGGTTGTTTCTTACAAACCAAGGAGTATCCACTGCAATTCTTACGACTTTATTTTGAAAATATTGTAATTTTTTTTTTGTAAGGTGGCGATGCAGTTGAATTCCCAGGTATCTTACTGTTTCACTGGCAGGATTACATTTCACATTTTTACCTTTGAGGATCAGTTCTGGTGGGCATCTGAGAGTTAAATCTTTTTAAGTACATTTTTCAATATTCAGACTAATAATCCATTTATTGAAGTATTGTTCTAGTTCATTAAGGTGACTTTCTTTGCAAAGTATTTCAAGGTATTATTGTCATCATGTTGGGAGAACACTGCTGAATCATCAGCAACATAGCAATGGAGGTATGTATGGACTGGATAATGTCGTAAACATAGAAGTTGAATAGAATGAGAGGAAGGACTGAACCTTGTGGAGTACCAGCATGGATTTGTCTGAGGGTAGACTTTGTGTCATTTATTCTAACAGAAAATGTTCTGCCGTTGAGGAATGAGCTCAGAATGTCATATAAGTACTTTGGAGTGCCCACCTGCTTTAGCTTGTGTAGGAGACCTTGATGCCAGACCTTATCGAATGCTTGTTGGAAGTCCAAGAATGTTACCAGGGTGTGCTTCTTCAAATTGAAACTGAGTCGGTTTAATTCTTTACAATCATTTCAAGTGTGAAAAATAGAACTAAGAGATATCAGACCTATTGAAGCTTTAGGTATTAAAATTAAAAAAAAAAAAACATGAAGCCACAAGTAATAATAATATGCTTATTATGTTGGAGGAAAATATTTCTCCAAGTAGTAAAACAACTTCTTCAAATTTTCAAAACCTATTATCAATTATTGATAGGTTCCCTGAATGTAGTGTTGTTATTGGAGGAGACTTTAATGCTCATTCATCCTACTTTGGATATAAAAAAACACACACAAAGAGAAGGGATATATTGATACATAAGTTGCTGCAGTCAGCAATAATATTTCTAAACGAAACTAATGCCATCGCGAGAATAAGCTCAGCCAGAATACTAGTTCACAAATTATCATGAACTGTGCCCAATGAAATTCTATACAACTATCATTTTCAAATTGACATTGCATTAAATAACTCCACAATTGAACGCAGAAACATTTACAACAAAAGAAGTTTTAGGAAAATAATTAAGGACTTAAACATCAACTACAAATAGTAAATTCCTGAATTGTACTAAATTTATGTGGATATAATATAAAGAATGATAATTCAGGCTACCTAAATATTGCTTGAGAGAGTATTGGAGATGTTCAATTAGTGCACAAATTCTTGAAGCATGATACACACAAGCCTGCATCACATTTCTGGCAGACCATTTGACTAGGGAGGTATACAGTTTATTGGCATACCTCCTCTTGTTTCCTATCTCTGAAACTAGATGGTCCTTTCCATCGTATCTCAAAGCATCCAGTAATTGATTTTTCACACGGGCAATTGGTCCTAAGTGTGAGGAAGGAGTTCTGTAGCTCCAGAGATATATTTGAGATATTTTACACAAAAATATTAGCTATTTATGATGGCTTGATGGATGAGGCAAGTGTTATTTTCAGCCACATGAACAGAGAAAACCACCACTTCTTCCCTTGTATGCCAGTTTTATACCTGTTCAGATCTTGGTCCATGCAGTCTGTTACTCTCATGAATTTGTTGTACTCCTGAATGTAGAACTACAGGGGAACTTATTGATCTTGGTCCCGTCCCAGAATACCTTTTTGCTGTGTTTTTTCACTTGTGCCCAAATCTCGTAGACACAATGCTGACAGCACTATTGTCCAGCCATTTGCAAATGAAAATACCACCAGTATGTTTAATTTTCAGGAAACAGGTGCCCCTCTTTTCATTCTTTTTCATTTCCTTATTTGTGGGCAGCAGTGAGCCTTTGGGGCTCCAGTTTTCTCTCCTCGTACCAGTTGCATTGTAACCATTGCCATGAATGTACTTCAGGAAGTCGAATGAAGTGAAGTGATTTTCCAAATAAATATGGTAAGGTAGAGTCAAAATTTCACTGGGAATCTGATCCACCATGTTGATGAAAGGAACTGTGGCCTAACCAAAAGCCTTTTCTTCCTCAGAAGTCACATTTTTATTTTTTTTTCAGTGCAAATGTCAAAGTTCAGAAGGTACCTGTATACAGCATTTAGACACCAAACCTTATAGCCGAAACGTATGGTATTGTTATGAATGCAATCTTTTGAAGAATGTTTCCTAAAATATTTTACCATGCATTCGTTGTAAGCAAGGATTTGGGAGGGAGTGAAAAATTTCCAAAAACCAGTCATAAGAGCTTGAATGAGGGGTTGTAACTTGAACAGCTTGTCTGAATTGTCATTTAAATGAAGGAACTGTTTGATTTTGGGAAAACAATCCCTTCTCATGGCTCCTGTAATGAGTTGACTGTTCATATCTGTCTCAAAATCCCAGTATAGCAATTCACTGGGGAGCTGATTATATTCTGATAAAATTAGGATAGCTAGGAAACAATTCAGTTCTGCAACTTCAAGCAAAAACAGAAGCTCATTCTTTTGAAATGCATAGTCTGGGGCTGGAAGTCTCTATCAATCCATTTTCACCATTTTTTTGGTAACCAAAGATTTGTGTAACTCTGAAATTCTAAATTTGTTGTTACTAATGTCCATTGATGTAAGTAACTGATTTTGTGACAAATTAGCAATCGTACCATCTTTAACTCCGTCCGCCAAATCTTTAATTGTTTGAAACTGCTCCCTCAGGTCTGGAGGCGCAATGCATATGTCAACATGAGTACCGTCATCTTCACTTGACATTCTGATATCGTTGACTTTTTCCTAAATTATATCAAGAGCCTCTTGAGTAGTTCTGCAGTTTAACCCCATTCCTGAAACGATTTTGTTCAGAATTCAGTACTTTGAATGACAACTGTTACATATATGTAACTTACAAATATGTCAGTGTGTAAAAAAATAAAGAAACAGACATCCACAAGCAAGGCCTCTGTAACATAGATGTAACTGTCGGCTAGAACCGTTTAATGAATCTAGCTAGTGGAACTGCTATCCCAAAATTGGATATCAATCATTAACCGAATTTTCAACCAAAATGTTGGTGGAATGACCCCCTTAATATTGCTAACCAAGAAAAAATATAGGCTAACATAAATGAATATAAGTGCAATATGACCATTGAAAATTATTGAATTATAAGAGCTAAAATAAACAAAATGAAATCTTTGATTAAGAAAGCTAAGAGGAATTCATGGAAGAATTACATTGAATCTATAAATCCTCTACAAATGAGTAACAGGTGGCACGAAGTGGCTACTAAAAGCAGAAAACCAGCTAGAAAAGAAAACATAGAAATAGTATGCTGCTTTCACCTTTTTACAACAGTTCTGAAATATTTTTGAGCCAAGGCTCAAGGTTTTCACTTGCACCTGCTAGAGCTAGCCCAATAGAAGATCCAATGATCTGGCCCTTCCAGATTACTAAGCTGGATGCAGCATTGAAAGGAAAGAAAGGTAATGCTCCAGAGGGTCAATGAGATAAACTACACCATGATCTGCCTCTTACCATATCACATAAGAGAACTATTAAATGCATTTAATCACATTTGGTATCAATTTCAGGTCCCTTCAGATTGGCAAATAACACAAGTTTATTAACAGACTAACATTAAGTTGCTTTACTAACAGACTCAAATTAATTTATCCCATATGCCTTGTATTTTTTCATAATTACCAATGCAATTGGTTGTTTCTTACAAACCAAGGAGTATCCACTGCAATTCTTACGACTTTATTTTGAAAATATTGTAATTATTTTTTTGTAAGGTGGCGATGCAGGTGAATTCCCAGGTATCTTACTGTTTCAACAAAAGGCAAAGTTGCAAAAATTACTAAAGCCATTTTGCACTACTAAACACTAAAAATGATGCAACAAAACAGTCTACCTATTCAAGAGGTAATATTTTCCAAGAAATGGTGGGTAGTAATAAAGACAGGATGTTTAAAAAAATGGCTTGAAGAAATTCTGACTTTTTCAGGTTTTTTTTTTGGGGGGGGGGAGGGGGCTTCCATATTTTTCCTAACCAAGCAAAATTTACTCAAACTGATAATATTTATTACCTTATCAGACATTAAATACTAATGACTATACATTGTTTAATACTACAATTTTTCAAGTTATTAAAAGAACTTATCAAAAGTTGATATAGTTATACTTTGAATTGAAACTAGGACATTTATGAAGTTATTTATTGGACACTGAATACAAAAAAAATATTTTCATGCTCTACAACTTTGATTCTTAGGATTTTTAATTTAGAATAGTTGTTTGGAAAGTAACAACATTTAAAAATCACTGTATTAAATGTCTTGGTAAAGTTGTTTTTACACCATTGATTTCTACCCTATTCCTAGATCGAATATATTATGTTAAGCACTCTATTCAAAGTTATGCAATAAATTACAGAATAAAGGTTTCAGTGAGATGCACCATTTAAAATTTTTAGTCTAGAAACTGAAAAAATATAAAGATTTATACACACATATATATACACACCAGTCCAATGAGGGAGCCCTCTGGCTTGCCTATGCGATAGTGGTTAAAGAGGTTAGATTGCCGCG
>NW_027109970.1:66002-70000 GCF_000696795.3 Halyomorpha halys | reverse complement strand
TTGCGGTCGAAAGAGAAACAAAAATAGTTTACAACTATTTTTGTTTCTCTTTTGATCGCAACCCTGACCATCTTCTTATATATAAAGATTTATAGTTTTTCCTAACTCCTCCCTTGCCCTGGCCATCAAATTGGAACCTGGCAAACATAACACATTATTCTGATGTGAAATATATATTAAAACATACAATAAATACACATTTCCAGCTTTGTAACACTAAGTTTCAAGAGGAGGAGGGCGAGAGGTTTATATTAATTGGCCTATAATAACAAATTTATAAAAGATAGATTAACAGAATATCGTATTTGCAATATCATTGATAATTATATAATAAAATAAAATAAACAACTCCTATGTTATAATTATTAAACAAACAAACTAATCAAAATTTATATAAACTTTTCAATAAACATAAAAATATAATAGTGATTAAATCTGATAAAGCTATATAACTTAGTAATTACAAAAACAAATGAGGGTGGTAAATATATAAGAATAATAATAAGAGAATAATTTATAAGAAGACAACAATTTCTATTGGAAAGTAAGAATAGACTCCACGATTTTCCTAGTATTGTCAATAAAAAAACAAGGAAATTACATAAGAAAAATGTCTATCAATAAATATACTTAAGCAAAATCAGCTATCAATAAATACACCGAACCAAGAATAACTGGTTTAATTAAATGTTAAAAACATGAAAAGAATTTAAGATAAATAATAAATGGATAATGAAGTGTTTATTGTTGACTGTAGATTCAAAGTGATGGAAAGATGATCGGGGGTCGGTCAATAGAGTAAAAATAAACACCTTTGCAATATTGTATTTTATCTTCTTTTAGTATCATATGTTGTTTTCTTAACTTCTTGCTATACTATTCCTTTGTTGTTTTTTTCATTAAATTATGGTTGATGTATTTTTTTTTTATTTTCTGACCTGTTTAATCACATTAGCTGTACCCAGTATCGAAGACTTTGTGAATTTGTTGGATCGCATTGTCTTGGAGGCTAGTTGTCACAGTACAGCACAGCTGGTGATTTCAACGCATGGGCAACGGAATGGGGAAGTAGAATAACAAATCGACGTGGTGAAGTTCACCTGGAAGCTTTCGCACAACTAAGTGATCCTTATGAACACCGGAACAAACCTGATGTTCACTAGAGCAGGAAAATCATCTATCATCGATTTGAAGTTTGTTAGTGGACACATGCATCGGATTGCTACTTGGAAGGTTTGTAGATTTTATACAAACAGTGATCACCAGGCTATACTGATCACACTGCATACTCCTACAAGAAAGAAGAGTTGTAAATGGAGAACTAATGGCTGGAGCACAATAACTTTTGATGACGCTTCATTCACTTTAATGCTAGAGGATGAGTGTGAATTGAAAGTGTCAGCCGAGGAAAAGGCGCGTATACTGACCTCTTTTATATCTGGGGTTTGTGATGCAGCTATGACCCGTTCAAAGACTAGCAAACATCATTCCTCAGTGCTGGAGACTGATACTATTGATGATCTTCGCCGGTGTTGCAACCAAGCAAGAAGACGTTACCAGCGAGACGTCTGCTGGAGTTTTCTGTGCTTCAACACATGCCTGAACAGGTGAATACTATTGAATGTATAGACAATACATATACAATGGATTTTCCTCAAATCACACAGGAAGCAATAGAGGACATCGCCTCGGACCTACAACATGGCAGGGCACCAGGATTAGACGGAATTCCTAATGTGGCTCTCAGGAAAAGGCCAGATCTTTTCATCGATCTCTTCAATTCTTGTATTCGTGAAGGCTCAATTCCGAAACCTTGGCAGAGACAGCGCCTCGTACTTATTCCAAAGAGTAAGGGAAGACTGGATGACCCGTCAACTTATCATCCAATTTGTTTATTGGGTAATATGGGTAAGACATTTGAGAAAATCCTTTCCCTCAGGCTACAAGAGTTCACGGAGAGAGTTAATGGCCTCTCGCGGGCTCAATACGGATTTTGTAAAGAGTGATCCACAATAGATGCTGTTGGATTGGTAATCGAGATGGCCTGCTCAGCAATTGCAGGAGCAAGGTGGAGGAGAAGTGCTAAGTGTTATGAAGCAATCATCACTCTAGATGTTAAGAATGCTTTTAACACTGCAAGATGGACCTGTATAAGTATGTATAGTATCCTTATTGTCATGCCTTATGCCAAACGTTGGAGGTCCTAGGGAAAGGCTTTTTGCTACTGTTGTCCCCTGCATTATGTTGTATGCAGCTCCCATTTGGAAAGATGCGACGGTTACAAATTATACAGGACACAGATGGTTTCCATTTATCGCAGAGTTTGCTTGAGGATGGGTAGTGCTTTTTGGACCATTTCCAACGAGGCAGTGTGTGTGATAGCCAGAATGCCGCCGGTGGAACTCCTTGTTGAAGAAAGAAGTAGGCACTATAGACGACACTCTCACATTTCCAGAGAAAAAGAGTAAAAAAAGCAGAAAAAGAGCAGAAAATTACCATCAATCAGTGGCAACAGGGTTGGGAGGCTGCAGATTCCGGGAGGTGGACTCACAGGTTAATACCCAATGTGGGCTTGTGGTATAGCCGCCGGGATGGCATGGGGAGGTGAATTTTTACATAACTCAACTGTTGACAGGAGATGGATGCTTTAGAGCATATCAATACCGATTCAAATTGGACAACACTGCAGAATGCCCTGGATGTCAGACTGCTGAGGAAACAGTGGAGCATATATTTTTTGCTTGCATTCACTTTGTGGCAGGAAGAAGAGAATTGGAGAGTGTGTGGAGGACACATCACACCAAAAAATGTGGTAAGCTACATGGTGCGCTCAGACCAGTATTGGAACTCAGTGAAGATTTTCACCACAGTCGTCCTTAAGAGGTTGAGAGTGGAAGAGAGATCCAGAAGACGTGACTAACATGGAAATGAGAAAACCATGTGAAGAAAATGAGGTGGCATTTAGCCATTTCCCTCCATGAAGTAATGCCTAGCGGTGGTCCCATGGAGAGGAATGAACAGGTGTAGGGTGGTGGTTTTAGTGAGTAAAAATCCCACACACCGATAGGTACAGGCCTATACGTGTCTTTTGAAGATTTCCACCGACCCTCGTAAAAAAAACACACACACACAAAATATACAAATATAGACACTAATCTACCGTATCTATGGGTAGCCTTTAAGTGTTTATTTGTCTGGTTTAGTAATGAATGACTTGATAAAAAAAAAGCAATAGAAAAATCAGGTATAAAATTAAAAATTTTGTTTAAATATGTTGATGACATTTTCTGCATTATTAAAGAGACAGATAAAGATAAGATGCTTAAATATTTAAATTATTACCGTGAAAGATTAAAATTTACGATGGAAATAGAAAAAGAGGGCAAGTTAAGATTTCTGGACATGTTAGTAATGAAGCAAGGAGATACATTATTAACAGAATGGACAAAAAAGGAAATATCCAGTAATATAATTTTAAATTATTTATGCTGTCATCCTATTCACATGAAATACAATGTTCTTAATAATAAGGCAATTAAATAACGGATGAAATTAGATTGGTGAATATAAATATTAAATTTAATATTTCAGAAAAACTTTTATCCTAAAAGGTTAATAAAGAAAATATGGGAATTAAGTATAAAAAAATCCAAAATAAAAGAAATTGACAAAAATAAAAATGAAAATGCGATAAAAGGAAATAAAAAATACTATAGTTGTAATTATATAAAAGGTTTGTCAGAAGGAATAAAGAGGTCTTTTAAGGATTATGATATGGAAGATATATCATTATGTTTCAAACCGAACAATAAATTAAAAAATTATTATAGTAGAACAAAGGGCCCAATAGATAGTAAATATCAATCAGGATTAGTATATAAAATTCCATGAATTAATTGTCCAGCCATATATATTGGTGAAACTAAACAATATATAAAGGACAGGATGTATCAACATGGGAATGATGTAAAAAATATGGAAAAGGAACAAAAAAAAAA
>NW_027109970.1:52658-65077 GCF_000696795.3 Halyomorpha halys | reverse complement strand
TATATACATAGGTAATTGAATAAGTAAGTAAAAATAACATAATTAAGGAAATAAAATAAAAATTTGAAGTTATAAAATGCAAAAGAATATAAATATTTTAGTTCATTAATAATTTAAAAATTAAAATTATGGAAAGAAAAAAAATTAAATAAATAAACAAAAAATAAAATTGAGAGAAAGAAAATATATGTAACTAATGAAATATGTAACCATAATATTAGAATAAAGAAACAAAATATTAAGTAAAGTTAGATAAAAGAAGTGAATAGAAAACATAACAATAATAATATATGGTGAATATACCCAATAACGTGGGTAAGGAAAATTAAGAAAAGAATAGAGGAGGTAAAAGAAAAATAGGAAAATAAAGAGAATAAAACATAAAATGCACCTGCTAGCAGGAAATTGTAAGAAGATGACAAGATTATTGGGAGATGAGAAAACGTTACAAGTGGGTAAAAAATAACAATTAGAAAATATTTAAAATTATTAAAAGAGGAAAGTGTGTAAGAGGGTGACAATAAATGGTTTTAGAAAATGTTAAAAAATATTAGATTAATTATTTACTTATATGATTGTTTGAGAGTGGTTTATTTTATTAATATACACAATTTTGATCCATTTAACTCTCAACCTTTATTCTTAAATAACTCTCCAACGTTTCGGCTCTAAGGCCATTCTCAAGGAGATAACATATAAAAAATTTTTTGTTTAATTTTAATTTTTTAATTTAATTTTAAAAATTATTTCCTTAACCACATACGGATTTCTTTGGCCATACCTTCAATATCGATATCATTGTTTTTTAATCTAAATTTGTAGGCTAATTGCCCATGTCACATCTTTAAAATAAATTAAATATTAAAATAACATCATAACAACTTCATAAAATTTTTGTTTTTAAATTGATTTCTTACTTACATGACTTTTTTTTATCTTAAGTTTGAAAATCCTTTTACACAAGCAAACTTCTCCTTTTTCACTTATATTTATCACTTAAAACAGAACCTTACCTTCAACAGGTTAGGATTCTGTTATCAAATTATCATATAAAAAATATGGAAAAGGAACAAAAAAAACAAAACAGACGATACACGTCCACACACGGCCAATCGCACCCAGGCACTCTTGGATGGTTTTGGATAGGAGTTGTTTGACCATCCACCATACAGCCCAGATTTGGCACTGCGCGATTACCACCTCTTCCCAGCGATGAAAAAATGGGTCGGTAAAAACGTTTTGATACTGACGCCAAACTGCATACCGGTATAAACGAGTGGTTGAAATCATAGGTGACAGATTTCTATAGAGAGGGTATTGAAAAACTTGCCACGGTATGATAAATGTCTCAATTTGAATGGTGATTATGTAGAAAAATAGCTTAAGAGTGTATCTTTCAAATGTATATAATAAACTTTGAGTTTTTCAATTTGTGAATAGTTTATTTCAAAACAACTGTTACTTTCTGGACAGCCCTCGTATATTATCCACGATCAACTATCTTCACATCATTATAAAATAAGTTTCACTTATTTGTGTTAATTATTACTCTACTAACCTCACACAAATGGTTAATGGAAGAAGATGTTTTTAGTACCTCTAAAAACATATAAGCTGACCCTAATATGTTAGAAATCCGATAAGTTAAAATAAATTACTCTACCTAGTAATTCGATGTAGTGACTTTAAACGTCTTTATCATTGAAAAGGTAGCTATAATTTCAAAATCTTTCAAATAAAAATTGTAGGAACATCAAATTTTGTTTTAATTTGAAACGAGTACCTTTTGAATCTAAATACTACATAACCTGGTACAACTTTTCCATTCACACACAGACAGTGTGATATGTATGAGAGGTACCAGCTGGGGTTTTTTAACTTAAAATAATTTCTTTTGTCGGCATACCAATTATACCACCGGACCTAGGCAAAAACCCCGAGCCCCGTACACGGCAAGTGAATAACATTTTGTCCCTCACCAGATCTTTAGAACAAATTCCAATCTACTTCCAGTTGGGATATTATCTTTACAATTAGCAAACTTTAGCTTTTAGCCTGTAACTGATAAAGAAACTCCAAAAATAAAATGTTTAATGTTTAACTTCTCAAGAAATCGATAAGGCAGACCCAACTTTAAAATCAATAATATTTATTTTTGAAGGTCTATTGTGACTTCCAACTATTAAATGGATTGCATCATCGGCTGCAGATATTATGAAATCTAAGATTTCGGTACCATAAATTTTATATCAATTTACATATATCAATCAGATTCACCTTATATATACCAAGAATTTTACATCTAAACAAAGTTTGTACATTTATCACCAATTATTTTTGACACTTAATAGACATGAAATTCCGAGATTTTTACAAGAAAATAAACTGGAGCCAAACACCCCATTCTAATGTCTCTTACTAGCTGGAGGAAAAACCAGGAGCTGTACACCATGTTTAAAGAGTTCAATATAGTTCGACTGAGATGGGCAGGACACGTCATTAGGATAGGTAGTGAGGATCCACCAAGACAATTATCGATGGAGCCACTCCATGGTACCAGGAGAAGAGGAAAGCCAAAGCTGTGATGGGCTGATGGTGTTGCTGCTAATGCAACAAATATGCTGGGGCTTCGGAATTGGATGACGGCAGCAAGGGACCAAGACAATTGGCGGAAGCTACTGGAGGAGGCCAGGATTCAACACCAGATTGTAGAGCCACACTAGTAGTAGTAGTAATAGACATGGACAGTTTTCAAACTTAGTATGTCTATCAAAGTCAGAGTTGGGTAAAAATTAGTTTTAGATGGAACTATAGCTCAAATTGTTTGATACAAAGTTTATTAATGAATAAATCATAAATAAATAAACCTTGCATCCTAGAAAATTTTAGCTACAGTTCTATCTATAACTAATTTTTGTTGAAACGAGATGTCTTTAGAACAATGCATTGATTATTTTTATTTTTTAAAAGTTAAAATCATATTGTAGACTTTTATCACTTATAATATATTGCAGGTTTAGCGGGTCAGAGCCCAGGATTAATGATTGGGCCAAAACACAAATCACAGAAGTGAAACATATATATAAAGTTGGAAGAAAATAGTTGACCATATGAAATGGACTGGAGGAAGATAGTATGGGTAGCAGTCAATAAAGGTATCACAATAGTAAAAGAAAACTATTTATTGTTAACCAATATTTCGCCCCACTTTGCAGGGCTTCATCAAGGCTGAAGGATTTCATCCAATAAAAATCCTCGTTTCCCGTAAAACAAGTAAAATCCTATAAAAATAGTTTGTCATCGTAAAAGGCATAGGAGTATTTCCGGCCGGCTGAGGATATTTAAAGTATGATGAAAGATTCTTACTTGAAAAATAGAATTTTTATAGGAATTCTGCAGATTTATTTATTAATTTTTTTTTTAAGGATTGCTATAATGATTCAGAAACATTTTGTTATTTATTGAAGAATAAATGAATAATTTAATTAATAAACCCTTACATAATAATTCACATCATTTTTAAGTTTTAATAGTGAACTTTCCCACCCCAGCAGTTTTTCAGGTTTTTTTCTCAGATTCCCAAACTTAATCTAGAAAAAAAAAATTCCCTGACTTTTCCCAGTTTTCCAGGTCTAGACACCCTGTAAAGAGTTCCAAGGACCATCCTGGGCTGAACTGTGCTGTAGGAGGCAAATCTGAAATAAAATTAGCCCAGTAGTCCAGGAGAGAAGCTGCAGACTGCCAACGGAAATTTTTTTTTATGTATCAATTATCAATGGCTAGTAACAAACTTACTTTTTGCGTGAGCCCAATGGCTATATAGCAATTTTCACCGGGATCAATAATTTGTATTTCAAAGTAATGAAAAGTTGTATTCAATGGATTTCTTGCTTGAGCAAACCCAACATCCAATATAGTTAAGCCATGGCCAGTATATTCCAAGATCTGAAAACAATAGCAATTTATTCAACTTACTAAAGTAAATTAACCTTCCAGCAGTCATCTACATTTAATTACTTGCTGGAAGGTTAAATGAAATAATGATGCATGTCAGAGTCAGAAACAACAAAATAGTGATATACAACACAACCTAATATAAAGATGGTCTGGATGAAGGTTAAAAAGATACTCAAAATAGTGAGACTGCTAATTAAAAGGCAATGTTTTGACCCACATTGCAGGTTTACGTCATACAGGGCCAATTAAACAAGATATAAAACATAATAATCATAATAATCATGGTAAGGCTATAAAATCTATACAGAAAATTACATAAAAATGAACAGAGTAAATAAAAGAATAGGAAACTAAATATTTATTTACTAAATAATTCAAAACATTATCCAAATTATAGTCTCAAAACTTTTATCGTTTTTACACGTCCAACGTTTCGGCCAATTCAAGTAAGGTTGTAATAAAAGTGTATGATAGTGGTAAAATGAAAAATATTTTTGACTGTGAATTTTAATGGATATTTGACTTATTGGATAAAAATGTTTTGACCTGGGCAGAATGGCCTGTATGAAGTGTTTGGAAAAATATTAAATAATATGTTTCATAGTGAATTAAGATTGTCCCTGGAGATGGCCAAATTGGCCGAAACGTTGGACGTGTAAAAACGATAAAAGTTTTGAGACTATAATTTGGATAATGTTTTGAATTATTTAGTAAAAAAATTGCCAGTCTCAAGAAAGAATTTTATGATTATAAATAAATATTTATAATAAACACGTCAATGAATAATAAAATTAAAAATATACGGCTAAAATAATAACACATAAAATAATTAATGACAGTAATAAGGGATTCCTTGCCTTTCTCAGCCTAAATCTGGGGGACGATCGGTAAAGAAGAATTAAGACCAGAGTGCAGAGCACTGCACTGTTGGAAAGAGGAAAATTTTGTAGTTTGGTAAGAAGGATGATACAGTCAACTGTATTAAATGCTTTAGGAAAATCTAGAAGAGAGAGGATTGTAAGGTTTTGGTGTTCAATGACTGTTTGGAGGTGGTGGGTTATTTTAAGGAAAGTGAATTGTGTTGAATAGCCTGGTCGAAAGCCTGATTGAAGGAATTGATGGGGGGAAAGTTCTCCTAGGAAGTTTGAGAGTTGGTTTTGAACATGGCTTTCTAGCAGTTTTGAAAGGTTAGAGAGGAGAAAAATAGGGTGAAAGGATTAGGGATTTTATTCAATGGTCCAACTAAAGTGGTTTTCCAAAGAGTAGGGAATGTGGCATTTTGGAAGGAAAAATTGAAGATAAGATTGGGAATAATGATTGGGAGACAGGATTTAGTTAATTTAAGAGGAATGTTATCAGGCCCATTATCATATTAATTGACATGAGATTCCATAATGGTAGTTAGGAATTCAACATAGGATAGATGGGAAAAAAAAGTTTTCTTGGTTGAAGCTGTTATTTTAAATGTCAGGAATGGGTGAAGGATTAGGGACATAGGATATTAAATGGTTGTTAAGATTATCTGGCATTACTGGGAGAGAACTGAGGTTATTGGATTCTGGTAGGGATAATTTTTGGAGTATTTTCCACTTAGATTTGGAATCGGGGGCGTTGGAGAGGGCGTGATGAATGTAAAGGGATCTAGTATGTCAAACTGCGAATTGGGTTGCATGATGGAATTGTTTGAAAGATGTGTAATCTGCAGGCAGGCAAGTACAAAGAAATTTGCTTCAAGCTCCTTCTCTTCTTTTAATCATTTCCTTTACTTCCAGGGTAAGCCAAGGCGCAGCTGGAATGAGTAAAGTTCAGGTTTTGAGAGGAGTATGGATGTCTAATATGGATTACAGATGTGAGGTAAGGATGGCAACCATAGGGTCGATAGTTACAGGAATATATAATGTCTCACTGGATACAGCCAAGGTAAGGTTAAAGGGATTCATAGGAAAGCAGGTCCAAACAATGATATGATATGATAATATAATTACGTAAATATAATAAATAGTTTTAAGTAAGCATGGACACCTACTTTAGCCAATACATTATCTACCATAAATTTTGAGTCCCAGAATAATAAAGCTGAAATTTATATCATTTCATTTCATTTCATATTAAAAAGGAGCAAGATCATACAGGCAGGATGAGAGCCCTAACAAACCATATGATTTGAATGGTGAGGTCAAAAAAATAAGTTCTACCAGAAAATTGCTATTAACGGAAAAGGGAAAGTTCAAAAAGAGCTATTCCACTGGATAGAAAAACCTAATAATATAAGCAATTCCGTATCCAACATAATTACGGAAAAGAGAGAGTGAAATTCAATTTTTTTATTATGTCAGACATAATTAAATAAAAAATTGTAGTTTAATAACCATGGTAGCATTTGTCATCCCAAAATTAAAAAAAAAAAATTTCTTTAAAAATTAACAGTCAACATTTTATTATGACATTTTCAAGCCATAATACTGAACTTACGAAGAAAAAATCTAGAGGAAGGGTAACCAGAACTCCAATGTTTTATGAAATTGTAATACTAAATCTTTATGGACTAAAAACTGACTCTGATTATAAATAAGAAAGTGTTATGCCTCCTCTACAAATTAGAAGTCTAAATCACTGGAGAGTTAAGCACCATCATTTGAAAGAGACATGAGAAATATACAACAGTTCTTACTACATAACTGCGAATATGGAAACAAACAAAACAGACACCATGATTATTGGATAAAGGAACGAGATATTTCCTAAGATTTCCATAACCAGACAAGGACTAGCAGGTCAGATCAAACAAATCATTGAACAGAAGTTTCTTTTATATACAAAATTGTTTACAAAAATTGAAGCAATCAGGTACATTTTCATGAAAAAAAAAATTGTTAATGCCAACTACTCACCATTATAATGTGTGTTATTTGTAAGTAAAATAATACATAAATAACTACCTGTCCATTTGTTATAACAATATCATGCATTCTACACCAATCTTCTTCATTTGTGTCAACAGCCATAACCATATCATCATAGATTTGCTTTTGGGGTATGTGATCAAACTCATATTCCATATTCAGAATTAACCACCCAACTCATAAAAGGATTAAAATTATGTGCTATTTATTTACACATTAAAGTTAACCCTGTAATATTCATTAAATTATAAAAAATTCAGTTAAAAATTAATTAAATCATATATTAGAGATTAGTAAAACATAATAATTGTAAAAATGCAAACAATTATTCTAAAGCTGCTAAATAACATTTCTGATTAAAAACCAATATAATATCTTCACAACACTTCAAAATTAATCATAAAACTACATAAATATAATAAACTCTTTAACATTAATTCAAATAAACAAAACAGAAGTTTCTAATCAATTATTAAATTTTCTTAGTGGGGGGAGTCAAAATTCATTCCGAGCATCCACTACAAAATAAATATCACCAGCCTAGGCCAAATTTGAATTTCTGCTTGAGGTGACACCTTAACATTTTCGGCCATCATAGTCTCAACAGTTTGTCAGAAATGGTCGGAAAGAGGTTATCTAACCAGACGTACAAAGTCGATTTTTCAATCTGTGGGACTGCCATGAAATAAAAGTCAACATATCAAGACCAGAATCGAACCAGCACCACTTCTGTAACAAGGTTACCAAGATAATGCCTCAATCAATTACCTAACTTTTTTTTATTACTCCCTTCCTGGTCATTTCTGACATACGGGAAGAGGAGGGAGGAGTTATCTACAAGTAACCTACCTATTCTAACCAGAGTGGGGGGGGGGGAGTTTCATTCTATAGGTTCACCACAAAAAAAGTCAACCCTCCCAGACCGGAATCAAATGCTGCCATGCCAGTTCTGTTGCAGTAACGAGGTTTACGAAGTAGACACATTAACTCCCTCGTCTACAAATAGCTAGCCTATCAATTACCTAACAGAAAAATTGACTTGAAAAAAGGTCAAATAAACCGAACTTAATATAAAAACTATGTTTCCAGAGATAATGGTCTAGAATTATCCCTAAGGTGTAAATTACATATCGTGACTTTTTTTTTATAATTCTAATCCACTTCAACAGTTAAGACAAAACTTTTGAAGAGTGTCTTCTTGCTTTATAGTGAACAGTTGAAGGTCTAGGTGGTTTCTAGATCAGACTTATCTCAAGCAGAATTTGAACAATGCCTTCCAACCATCTTTCTTCTCCTCCCTCTGAATTGCATACCATTCACTCTCTCTGTCAATGTTCTCAGAAAGCCGCCCCCACTCACTATCTGTACATGGTTAAATCTTCACATCTGTAATCTGTGATCATATAATGGCTTACTATTTCGACCTAGGCTGATTGTAATACTTCATACTCAGTTACTTTTTATCTTACCTACTACTTGCAGGTAATGCACTTCTTAATGATCTTTAAGCAAACTTAGCTTGATATGGATAAAGTATAATACCATTTCTTATAACAATAGAAGTAACTTTAAAATACTAGGTTTTACTAGGAATTAAATAAATTTTAAGAATTAGAAATGCAATTAATCCCCATTCAGGAAGTTTGTCGCAATAAAACAAAGGTCCCAAAATATAATTACTACAAAAGGTTCTTTCACCAAACCCAATTAAGGACTTTTAATTGAGATAATTAGTGTAGATAAGAAGGTAAGTAAGAAAGGATATATAAAACATAAATACATGAACAACATATTTGGTACTTCAACTAAATTCCCAAACTAATTGTTTCGAAAAAGTAAGGCTTAACATTTTAATGATCAACATTTGTTTTTGTCTTGTCAGCACCAAAACAAAAAATGTTCCATGCAATATTTTTAACACTATAAATTATAACATATGTCTCGTGATAGTAAAGTGATGTGTTTGAGCACTGTTTACTTTGTTAGGTTTTTTAGATCAACATTTTCCTAAATTATCAAGCAGTTCTATTTTATATTAATCAGCAGCTACAAAATCAGCTGAATTTTTTTTCATTAGCTTTAGAAACGTTTGAGTAATGTATTTTTTGCCAATGTGAAAGCCAAATCTTCCACCTAACCATTTTTATTCAAACGCTTAATCAACAAAAAAATAGTCTATTATTCCATTTCCTAATGTCTGATTCCCAGAAGCTCTGTACTTAATAAGGTCTAGATTATTCTGTTCCAATTTAACAATGCTTTGTTTTGATGAGGAGGTGAAGATTTACATTATTATGTCAATTTTGATAGATAATATTCCATGGAAAATGACATGGTAAAACAGCAATCCAATAATTGAGAATTTCAATTAAGTGGAGTATTTAAGAACAAAAGAGCTAAACACAACCTACAAAATAGACATAAACAAATAAACTTTTGAGTAAATTATAAATCCTCCTAATTGTCATTTATGTAAAAGATTACTGAATGAACATAAAAATAAAAACTTACTTGATCTGCACCAATCCCAGTGCATAGCGATATATATTAATTCATCAATACATACAACTTCTAAAATATTCCATTTCTTTAGAGAATTGTTTCATACATTGTTTCAATAACACCATAACAGTTTTCAGAACTGATGAGTAGTGTCATCATAGTTACCCAAGCTGACCTACAATTTAAACAAAGAAAAAATTAAATAATAAAACATATTATACAATATATACAGGAAAAAATATAAATGTAGGAAGATAGATGGCTCTCTGGGTGGTGGTCAATAAAGTTACAAAATAGTAGAAAAAACTATTTAATTTAATTTTTCTAAAACTTTGTACCTTTATCGACCGCCATCCGGACTATCTTCCAACAATCTACTTCATACGGTCAAATATCTTCTTCCGATATAAAAACATTTAATCATACTTTGACTATTTGACATCCATCCACAATAAAAACTAGTCAGACGATTCAGCCAATTATACCAACTACTCAACAGGACCTCTAATCTCTCAATAGAAAACAAACTACTAAATTATAAGACTATCTTCAGACCTATTGGACTTGAACTTTGGGGAACAGCTAAACTTTCGAACATCAAATGTATACTTTCAATCTAAAATCCTTAGAACCATAGTCAATGTGCCATATTACGTTTCCCACATAATACACACGACCTTCATATTCTTTTTGTCCTTGACCTCATACCAACCAAAATCTCAAAATTCCATATAAGCCTTTATAATCATCCTAATCCTTTGGTTTAATACTTATCCAGTTCAACCCATCCTAACAATCTACCCCGAAGGTTGAAATGAAAGTGGCAAAGAGACTAATTGTAAAATAAAAATGGACAATTGAAATTCTGGAAGTGGTCAGATGCTCTGCTCATGTAGAGTGATTGCGGCTTTAGCGCACTTACTCAGCATCCACTGGCTCATTACCGATGATTCAGTGAGAGGGCTGCACTGGGATCTCGAAGGGCTCTGCTCAACCCCTCATCCATGGGGGATAAAGTGGGCTTTGGGATCCTCAGATCGAGATTGTAAATAATTTATTTACTATATCCTAGTTTGATTATGATCATTCTATTTATTTTTTGTTTATACACATACATATAATTTATCGACTTTTTTTTTTTTTAATTTTGGTATAAATGAGTTCATTTATCACTATTACTCATTACCAAAGTTAGTTATAGATAGTAATATTTATCAATAAATAAATAAGTTTGTTATTGCAAAAAAAAAATACTCAAAACAGCTTAATAACTTTATCTAGGGAGGTAAATTTTCCACATTTTCTGGGGTTGATCACTGTAGGAAAATTTTAGATTTTGGTGCTTCCAATAAATTCTTAAAGTAACTTTTCTGCTTTTTATTACTTCAATTTATAAACGAGGAGAAGATAGTTGGGGGTGCGGTCAAAGTGAAACACAAATAAGTTGGTGTAACCTATTTAATTGTGCCAACGTTTCAGCTAGAGTTTCTAGCCTTCTTCAGGGCTAAGAACAGAACAAGATAACAACCACAGTAAGTATAGAAAATAAAAAGGAAAGTATAAACAGAATAACATAAAATGAATAATTTTACAAAATAGAATTAATAAAATGAAGTGATGAGAGAAGCAGGAAATAAAATGTATACATAGGTAATTGAAAAAGTGGGTAAAGTAACATAATTAAGGAAATGAAATAAAAAGGAAGTTATATAATGCAAAGAAGTATGAACATATTAGTTATTAATAATTTAAAAATTGAAATATGGATAGAAAAAGAAAATTGAGGAAGAAAATATATATAACAATAATAATTGATAAAGAGGCAAAATATAAGTAAAGTATACCATAAGAAATGAATAGAAAAAAAATATATATATTCTAAACTTAATGAGCCAATCCAGTTTAAAAATATATATATATTTTTGAAAACACCAATAATAATATAGTGAACATAACTTATAATGTGGGTAAGGAAAATGGAGAAAAGTGGAGAAAAAAAGGGGTGGTAAAATAAAGAAAGGGGAAAGAAAAAAAAAGAAGAATAAAACGAACCTGTTAGCTTGAAAATTAAACACCTAATGGATACTGCGCCAATAACGGCCAAACTCTGAATTAAAAAAGCCGTTACAAGAATAACTAAGTGTTTTTTAAGAGGAAACGTTACGAGAGAATAACAAATAAAAAGTAGAAAATATTTAGAGAAAGAAAGCGTGTGTGTGAGAGGGTGATTTATATAAAATCCCTGACCGCCTTTAATTCTTACCATCCACGCCTTAATTTTACTGTTGAAAATGAAAATAATAACTCCCTTCCATTCCTTGACCTCCTCATCATAAGAAACCCAGACAACACCATATCCACTGACTGGTACACCAAACCTACCTACTCAGGCAGACTTCTAAATTACCACTCCCAACATCCTTACCATCAAAGAATTAACGTAGCCAAAAACCTTATTCACCGTGGCCTTTCCCTTTCTGACTTCTGATTCCATGAAAAAAACACACACTGTATCAAACAAATACTCTTAGCCAATAACTTCCCTCTCCATATCATTCATAAACTTTTACACAACTACCAAAATCGTCTCACCACTTCACCTAATTCTTCACAACCCCTTTCTACCCCCTTATACAGAACATTACCATATATCCCCTCTGTTTTTTTCATGGAATCGGGAGTCAGAAAGGGAAAGGCCACGGTGAATAAGGTTTTGGCTACGTTAATTCTTTGATGGCAAGGATGTTGGGAGTGGTAAAAATCTCTTAAAAGACCGTATCAAACAACACAAATATTCTATTTCCTCACATAATCATTCTGCCTCTAAACTTTCGGAACATTCTCTTACTTTAAATCATTCCTTCGATTTCGAAAAAATGTCTATACTTGCTATAGTTCATAACCATGACAAAAGGGTCATCTCTGAAAGCCTCTATATCCAATTAGAACCTTCTTCCGTCAATTTAAAAACCGACAAGAACAACATATTCACAAATAGTTAATTTATTAAAAAAGTAATTTTCACATTTTTATTTTTTTTTAATTTTATTTCATTAT
>NW_027109970.1:47860-52455 GCF_000696795.3 Halyomorpha halys | reverse complement strand
CGGTAATTCATTCGTTCGTATATATTTTTAACTCTTCCAAAAACCATTTGTCATCACCCTCTCACACACACGCTTTCTTTCTCTAAATATTTTCTACTTTTTATTTGTTATTCTCTCGTAACGTTTCCTCTTAAAAAACACTTAGTTATTCTTGTAACGGCTTTTTTAATTCAGAGTTTGGCCGTTATTGGCGCAGTATCCATTAGGTGTTTAATTTTCAAGCTAACAGGTTCGTTTTATTCTTCTTTTTTTTTTCTTTTCCCTTTCTTTATTTTACCACCCCTTTTTTTCTCCACTTTTCTCCATTTTCCTTACCCACATTTTAAGTTATGTTCACTATATTATTATTGGTGTTTTCAAAAATATATATATATTTTTAAACTGGATTGGCTCATTAAGTTTAGAATATATATATATTTTTTCTATTCATTTCTTATGGTATACTTTACTTATATTTTTCCTCTTTATCAATTATTATTGTTATATATATTTTCTTCCTCTCAATTTTCTTTTTCTATCCATATTTCAATTTTTAAATTATTAATAACTAATATGTTCATACTTCTTTGCATTATATAACTTCCTTTTTATTTCATTTCCTTAATTATGTTACTTTACCCACTTTTTCAATTACCTATGTATACATTTTATTTCCTGCTTCTCTCATCACTTCATTTTATTAATTCTATTTTGTAAAATTATTCATTTTATGTTATTCTGTTTATACTTTCCTTTTTATTTTCTATACTTACTGTGGTTGTTATCTTGTTCTGCTCTTAGCCCTGAAGAAGGCTAGAAACTAGCCGAAACGTTGGCACAATTAAATAGGTTTCACCAACTTATTTGTGTTTCACTTTGACCGCACCCCCAACCATCTTCTCCTCGTACGTCATCCATGGTCAACTATCTCTCATAATAATTTCAATTTATATTATTCAATTGTAGTACTTCATTGGTAGTAGATGCCGTTAGTGCCAACATGTCACTGGCTGCTATAATAAGAAAAAATAGTAATGAAAACCTAGTAAAAAAAAATAAATTAAAATCAACCCTATATTTCATGTTTCCACAATATAAATAAAAAATAAACCAACTACCTCCAAAACAAAACATTTTCCGGAGAAAAAAATTGGATTGGAACTTCAGTTAGTGTATAACAAAAAATAAAGAGTTAAAACAATTTTAAATTATAAAGAAAATTTTATTATGAACTTTTCAAAAATAAATTACTTATCCATAAATTGGTTTTTAAAAAAATTTTTGATAAGACTATAAATAAATTTTATAAACTATAAAGATTATGAAAAAAATTTAATGAGGAAAAACTGGATTAATTACATTTTTCTTTTAAAAAAATATTTCCTTTAACAGGCATAAAAGCCACACAAAAAATTGTTTTTAATGTGGGGTAACCAAAAACTACTAAAACTTAAAAATTGTATAACTAAAAGTTTGAATTTGAGGATCATTGTTCTTACAAGGGATAGCAGATCCACGGTATTGATATTTTTCTTAGAGAAATTTGAAATCATTCCAAGATATTTATTTTTATTTTCAAATAACTCTCAATGAAGTATGGTTGGTAACTAATAATGATTTGGCAGGAATAATAAAACTTTGAAGTTTGCTTAACCTAAAAATATAGGCAGATTAAAAAAAAAAAAAAAAAAAAAAAGCTCACTTTAAATGGTCTTCAATAGGAAGAAAAAACTCTCAAATTACAACAAAAAATTATAATTCAAAAGAATGACTGGAGTCCGATAATGAGAATCATTAACATACCTAAAAATTACCCTTTCACCTTGAAAGTTGAACAGTGACAGATAGGGGGTAGAAAAAAAATTTGCCAAACTTAAGTAGTGTTTCTTGCACATAGTTATCACCTTGGTTTCATGAAATTCCCTTCTGGAGATCCATAAATAAAATACATCAATAGACGCATAGAAATGTGAAATTTTCCAGTATTGATTTACGAGTTACATTTAAAATAATAAACAATTCATTTCTGAAAGTAATGTACCATGACCTTTTATTGAAGTGAAACTCTTTTACCTGCATTCTACAACTCAAGAAAAAAAAAAAAAAGAATTATACAGGAGGTAATTGATTTTGTGATGCGAGGAAATGCTATAGATGCAAAGGAAGTGGTGGCAGGCAATGCTCAATGTGTATTACAAATGAATTACAATATGTTGAAATCTAAAAATCATAGCTACATAAAGAGAAATGTTCAGCATTTCATCCTCTATGTAATGAGCTATAATTCATAATTGTATCTTGATGCTACACTGAGATAGAGGGGAAAAGTAGAGCATAGATTGCCAGATGTGAAATTATAACGAGCTTTTAAACATTTGAATAACAATATCTTGAAAACTAAAAATCGGAGTTGCATACTGTAACTGAAAAAAATGTTCAGTACTTCATCCTCTTTGTAATCAGCAATAATTCAAAATAGCATCTTGATGCTACACCGGGTTAGAGAGGTGAAAAGTGGAAAAAATAGTGCCAGAAATGAAATAATAACAAGTTTTTGAATATTTGAATTAAAATATCTTGAAAATAAAAAAATCGGAGTTCTATACTGTAAGTGAGGGAAATGTTCAGTATTTCATCCTCTTTGTAATGAGCTATAATTCAAAACTGTACCTTGATGGTACACAGAGTTAGAGAGGCGAAAAGAAGATAAGCTTGAAACTACCAAAACCTGAATCCACACATAGCTATTTTACTCAACAGAATCACACATACAAAGAATCGTATCATTACAGGTGGTTTTGGTGATAACTGAGAGCTTAAGACAACAAAAATAAATTTTATTAAAGGAAAAGAATCTTTATTTTCTTTAATGAATATTATAAACAGATAGGAGCAGAACATAATGAAAACAAAAAAATGTTGTTAAGACACATCCCTAAAATGGAATACTCCAAAATCACCTAAATTTAACATTTGTTTTAGAATAACCCTTATGTATCTACTTCCTCTGCTTGTACTGTGACATCCTTATCCTGATAATTCATTTCAAGTTTCATTGTAAGATCAATTATTAGTGCTTCTTTTTCTGTCACACTAAATGCAAATCAGTTTACAAATATTGTTGCAAAAAAAAAATAAAAAAGGTAGGGATAATTGTGTATATGTATTATAATGATTTCACTAAATGTGAAAGTGTTATGTTGTATTTAACTTAATAGATGTTTTGATTTGGCATTTAT
Organism: Halyomorpha halys; assembly: GCF_000696795.3. Taxonomy (NCBI): domain Eukaryota; kingdom Metazoa; phylum Arthropoda; class Insecta; order Hemiptera; family Pentatomidae; genus Halyomorpha; species Halyomorpha halys. Next base: position 49,237 of record NW_027109970.1, on the reverse strand, counting down.
TGCATTGTTTTTCAATTAATTAATTTTGTTTTTATTAATAATAATTACATCAATTTGTCATAATTATTAGTTAGGATCTTGAAAATAGTAAACAGAGCTCATTTTAAACATCATACTTTAGAGAAGCTTGTGATCATTTGTAGTCCATTTAGATTTTTATATTTAGTATTGAAAAAGCTTAGGAATGCACTCTAGTGATTCTGTAATAGGTTGAGTTAATAAATTAAAATTAATAAGTAAAACTGAAGGTTACTGTTGTTTATAAATTATTTAATAATTTAATGTATTTTTTCTTGAATTAATTGAAACAAGAAAAAGGTAAACAGAATTTGACCTAGTGTAAGTTAAACAATGTTTGAATAAAAACATATTTTAAAAAAAGACTATAATACTAAAATAAGTATTTAGTATGTAAAAATGGAAGAACTATATTTAAAATATGCAAAAATATTTATATCCCTATGATGAAAAAAATATTCAAACACAACACAGCTAAATAACAAGTTTTTAAATTGATAAGTTACATCACTAATTCCATAATAAATTAAGGACCTAATTCGTCAAAATTACCTGATCATAACTTCTACGATGACAAAAAGAAAATATGAAAGCCAAATTAAGATGTAATTAAAGAATCATTCAATAACTTGAACATTACTCAGATTCGTTATTTCAAAAGGGAAAACATAATTCGTGAGTGAATCACAAACGGGTCGTTCAGACTATCTAGCATTGGTCTCAGGAAGTAGATCAGGACCCTCCCAATCCGTGTAGGACTAAACAGTACTCATGTCCAAACCTTCATTACAAAAAAAGGCGGCTTATGGATACTGGGGTGTCATAGAAGGAGTAGTAGGGGGTCTTGTCTCGACACTAAAAATGGGCAGTTGGAAATAGATGGTAACACCCGTTCTCTCTCAATCCCATATGATAATTTATCCAACAACTGGACGATCTTGAGATAATATAGCTCCAATCGCAATGTCAGAGGCATCCGTTTAGACGGTCAAGGGAACTTCATTGTCATTCGATAAGATTGTGGCATTATCAATTTCTTATTTTAACTCATTGAATATCTGGAAATATCCTTGAGATAATAGGAATGAACTACTTATATCTTCTCGGCAAACAATGGGATCAATTGCGAATAATGCGAGAACATTTCAAGTGCTTTTCGGAGCGAAGTTGGGCTTGTAGGAGCTGGTAGGTCACGAAGTGGTTGTAAGCGATCTGGGTATGGTCTGCTTGATTAATGACTAACAATGAATTCAAGAATATGAATATGAAAGGAATATGGTCCGGGTGCGGTCAGAAAAACTCAAATAGTAGAAATTATACTATTTTAATGAGCCAACGTTTCGCCCCACGTTGCAGGGC
>NW_027109970.1:40074-46918 GCF_000696795.3 Halyomorpha halys | reverse complement strand
TTATTCTTGTTTTTCTACATGTTCGTCTTGAGACCACAAACTGTTTCATCGTATAAAGTGATTTCGATGGCTTGCAGGTTTTCATTCTTCGCAAAGGAGGGTAATGAACGCTGAAATCCGGGAAAACCATTTCTTACTCAAAAAGGAATACGCTTGAATTGGTATAATTTCCCATCAGCAACGAAAGCAGTATATGGCCTATCCTCTTCAGGAATGGGTATTTGATAATAAGCGTTCTTAAAATCATTTTGACTAAAATTCTGTACTCTGCAGATCTATTAACAATATGATCAATACGGGGAAGAGGAAAGGCTTCCAACTGAGTGTACCTGTTGATTGTAATATACAACCATTAGACAGCGGGGATTTTGGGAGGACACAATAAGAACCTGGGCTCGCTAAGGAGATACACTCTCTTCTACGATTCCATCCTTCCAAAGCTGCAGAATCTCGTTTCTTATAAATTTTTGATCAGGTGTGTGCCTACGAGATTTAATGGCAATCGGTTAGCAATTAGGAGTTAGATTACTAAATAGTCGGATAGGTCGACAGAAGCTGCTGCTACTCCAAAAATTTTCAGAAGTGTTTTACCACCGCTAAATTCAACGTTAAGACTCCAATGGCAACAGAGGACGTCGTACTCAATGATGATGTTTGTGCAAAGAGAAGGCAAAACTTAAATATCTCCATAGACGTTAGCTCGCAACTAGAGACTGATTTTGCATTGACATTTAATTGATGTTGATAAATTTGTGAACAGGGCCATCTCTACAAGGAGTAACAGGGATGTGAAATTTATGCACAGTTTTTTCAACAATGAATGTTGCCGAGCTTCCGGTATCGATTAAACCATAAGGCTTTCGTCTATTTATAAAGACTCTGACAGTTGTGTTCTTCAACTAGTTGGGTATGGCTGCACCAAAATTTGAGGTATGCATACTACGAGGGGTACTAATTTTCTTTCTGCACACCTTTTTAAAGTGACCTTTGATGCCGCATTAGTTGCAGATGGCACCCCTTGCTGGGCACTGAATTCAAGGGTGTTTCTTGAAGACTCATAAGTGTAATGTTTGATATGCGTATTGGCTCTTTGACATACTCCCCTACCTGTTATAAGTCAGTTGAATACAGTGTAATGTTAGATGCTAACCGGTTTGTTTTGTTTTCCTTTTCTTTTAATTAAATTAAAGAAATTAAAACTAAGAAATTAAATTAAAGAACTCTATATTTTGCTAAAAACATTTCATTGGCGACGAGTCAAGAGTGTTGGAAACAGTTTTTTTATTGCGAGCAGTCATTTTTTGTGTGCGAATTGTACATAACTAGTGCGTATCTTGTGATCGTGAAAATAGTGAATATCGTGCGATCAGTAATGGAGTCTTTTTGAAGTTTCGATCCGCGAGTTGAGGACATCGACTCCTATTTCGACGGATTCCATCATTTTTTATTAACTAAAAATATTAATGATCCTCCAGCTTTGGGAGCAGCACCTTCAATAGCGGAAATGGCAACGCATAACTCTTTAGTTGCTAGTGTGGAAGCTACCAGGAAGCATTGGCTTTTTAGAGTAATAGGACCTAGGCCCTACCAAAATTTAAGAGATCTCCGTCTACCGGATTCTCCTAATGACAGGACTTATGTACAGCTTATTGCCTTGCTTCAGGGATATTTTACCTCTGCCAGAAATAAGTTCCTGGAAAGAAAAACTTTCTTTAAAAGAAAGCAAGGGAATGAACGTTTGGTCGAATTTGCTATAACCCTTCGCAGTTTAGCGAGGTATTGTGAGTTTGGTACCTTTCTTGACCAAGCACTATAGACTCAATTTTTAAATAATTTAAGGTCTTTTGGAGTGAAAGATAAAATCATAGCAGGCGCAGAGAATTTTAATGCACTGGTTCAATTAGCTTGCAGTTATGAAACCGAGCTTACTAGAGCAACCAGTAATTTAAATTTAAGTTTAAATAATGACCGATCGGTAAATTATGTATTCACAAACAAGGTTTCAAAGGCTAAATCTCAAGATCACCGTAAGTTTCAAGAATCGAAACAATCTTCAGTTAGATGTTACAACTGTAACTTAATGGGGCACTATGCAGACCAGTGTAAGAAACCCCGGAAGAAGAAGATCCACCAGGTAACTTCAAATTTGGAATCATCAAACCAAGGTGAGACGGAGGGGGAGAAAGTTGGTTCTCAGCATTCCTTTGACTTAATGAAAGTTGACAATTTTAATAGTTCAAAGCAGGGTGGTGTGCATATTAATGTGTCTTTGAATGGAGTCCCAGTAAGAATGTTAAGAATAAGGACACAGGTGCTCGGCAATCTTTGATTGGCCGCTCCTTATATGAATCCTATTTTAACTCCCACCCTCTTCGACCAATTGAGCCTTTATTTAGCTGTACAGGACATCCATTAAAGCTTATGGGTCAGTTTAATGTCAAAATTAAAAGTAAAATTTTGTGACCAGTTAAAATGCCTACCTCTTGTCGTTGTGGATGGTGACTTCCCTCCATTGTTTGGATTCCTGTGGACTCAATCCATCATTTTACCCTATCATGAATTCATGCCAACGTTTGAATCCAATTTTAAAGTCAATAGCATCAGTGGTTACTTAGATTACTTAAAAATTGAATATCCGACAGTCTTCAGTCTTCAATCAGGTAAAATTAAAGGCATTCAGGCTTTCCTTAAACTTTAGAAAAATTTTGTTCCTGTGTTTTATTCCCCACGGCCAGTCCCTATTCCACTACGAGAAGCTACTTTGAAAGTCATTCATAATATGGAAGCATCAGGGTATATAGAAAATGCCAACCTGGGCAATGGGGGACTCCTATAGTCATAGTTCCCAAGTCCAACGGAGAAGTGTGAGTCTGCGGAGACTTCAGCGTTACTGTCAACCCTCAGCTGGAAGGTAAGACTTGTAATCTTCCAGTAATTGATGATCACTCATCTATCAATGGAAGTTGGTTTTGTAGTTTAGATTTGGATCAGGCTTTCATCCAGTTAGGTTTAAAGGACGAATCAAGGGATATTCTTACACTCAGCACCCCTTGGGGATTCTACCGTCCACTTAGTCTTCCTTTTGGTGTCAGCTCCGCCCCTGATAATTTCCAGGAGGCCTAGGTTAAAATTTTATCTGGGATTAAAAATTTGTTTATTTACTTAGACAACGTATTAATTTAGGGTCATTCAAGAGAAGAATGCAGCTCACTTCTAGAACTAGTTCTAAGCCGTTTTGAACAGTATAATGTTAGGCTTAATCAGAGAAAATCAGAGTTTTTGGTCCGTTCTGTAAAATATCTAGGATACTTGCTTGATAAACACGGACTTCACCTAGATCCTGAAAAACTAGAAGCCCTTAAGAAAGCCCGGATTCCTTCTAACGTAGGATATTTAAAAACATTTACAGGATTCATTAATTTCTATGAAAAATTTGTAGAACATTTGTCCACTATTTTCAAACCTCTTTATGAATTACAGAGAGCTGTTGGGAATGGGGCCCAAAGAACAAAACGCCTACGAACGAGCTATCGATGAATTTGGAAACAAGGCCCTTGTTCCTTATTCTCTTAGACTTCCACTCCGGCTCACTTGTGACGCTTCTCCTGTGGGTGCAGGGGCCATCATTTCTCATATTACTGAGGATGGTCAGGAGCGACCAGTGGCATTCGCATCCAAAACGTTTTCCTCACCTGAACTTAACTATCTTCAGCACGAAAGAGAAGCAGCAGCACTTATATTTGGAATTAAAAAGTTCCACAAATACTTATATGGGAGACATTTTGAAATTATTAGCGATAATAATGCCTTAGTGACTATTTTCGGTAGTCGAATTCGACAGCGACCTCCAGCAGCTTATCGCTTGTTACGATGGGCATTATTTTTATCAGCCTACTCATTTTCCATCCGTCATTAGAAAGGGAATCTTATACCCCATGCCGACTTCCTTAGTCGTCTTCCTATCCACGATTCTTCAACTGTGGAAAATTCCATCAATACCGTCTCTTATTTTGATGGTAGCTTATTATCAGCCCAGCAAGTAGCTTCCGAAACCCAGCAGGAATCTGATTTGAGACGTGTTTTGAGGTTCATACTTCATGGATGGCCAGAAGATTGTGACTCGAATTTGACAGCATTTTTTAGGAAATGCTTAGAGCTTTCTTCAGAGAATGGATATATTTTATGGGAAGTACGCGTTGTGATACCCACAGTTCTTCGACCTCAAGTCCTTCAGTTACTGCATGATTTACATCCCGGGGTTAACCGCATGAAAGCTCTTGCTAGAAGCTATGTTTGGTGGCCACTTATTGACCAGGACATAGAGAAACTAGTTGGGGATTGTGGAGTCTGTTAAGCTCTTCTCTCTTCATCTCCATCAGAACAAGTAGTACCTTGGTCTTGCCCAACAAGGCGGTGGCAAAGAATATTTGTCGACTTCGCTCAGTTCCTATCAACAGAATTATTTATTGTGGTCGGTCAGCATTCCAAATGGCCTGAGGTAAGAATTGTCAAGGGGACAACTGCTGAAGAAAACTGTAAGAAACCTGAATCTTCGCTCGCTTTTCGCTACTTGGGGACTACCAGAGGAGTTAGTTAGTGACAATGGTCTTCCATTCTCATCTTCAGGCTTCGCGGATTTTTTACGCCAAAATGGAGTTACACATTCTAAGACACCCGTATACCACCCTCAGTCGAATGGGCAAGCTGAACGGGAGGTCCGTACAGTTTCAACAGCCCTTCTTAAACAGCTACTTGATGAATCAACTAGGAATCGGACCCTAGAACACAAAATTGACTCATGGTTGTTTCAGTACCGAAACATACCCCATTCGGTTACTAAGGTAACGCCTTCAGAGTTATTTTTAGGGAGGAATATGAAGACACCATTGACTTTACTTCATCCAGCGCAGATCTTAAAATTACGAATGGGAGCATTTCAAGAGAAATATACAGCAGAGTCTCAAAGTAAACTGAGTGAATATAAACCAGGAGACTTGGTGTGAGTTCGATCCATCACTCACAAGATAGTCAAGCGGCTTCCCGGAGTTATAGAACAAATAGTTTCTACGGTTTCATACTAAGTGTTGCTTAATGGACGTCTGAGGCTTACGTCTAGTTCGCACCTGCGGAAGCGTTCTCCAGATGCTAAGTCTATAGAGTTGGACTACTGGCTAGGCAGCCTGAAGAGTTTTATCAAGACCTATCTAAACCAACCAGTGCTGCTGTTCCGTCAAGGGACATTTCTGCATCGGTAGAACATTTACCACCAGCGCTCCCTGGGAAACCGGCTTCAGTGGAACCATTACTGTCAGACCCTACTTCGATTCCGGGCCCTCCGTCACCATCTTCTGAGCAGACTAACTGTAATTCACCCCCTGAGGAGGCCAATTCTAGGGTTCTCCGGCCCTCATTTAATCCATGCTCTGTCCATGGTCTGTCAACAACTTTACGGAAATCTGTCATCCAAGGACAAGAAGATCTCACACGAACAAGCCGGTCAGGTCGGACCATCAAGACTCCTAAGCACCTCTCAGATTATGATATATCCTATTAATTAATATGTTTTGTTCCTTATTTAAGCAAGGGAGGATGTAATGTTTGATATGCGTATTAGCTCTTTGGCAAAACTCCCCTACTATTTATAAGTCAGTTGAATACAGTGTTAGGTTAGATGCTAACCTGTTTGTTTTGATTTCCTTTTCCAACATTAAAGAACCCTATATTTTGCTAAGAACATTTTAATAAGTAGCACTTCTCAAAGATAGAAAATGAGACCTGAGGCCTAGAACTATATTGGTCAGGAGTTGGGCTAGGAAGATCCTGAGAAACAGTACTCAAAGAAGGGATTCGCATTTATTGGCGCGATTAGTGCTAAGCAAGTAAATTGTAATAGTAGAATAGCTCACTTAGAATAAGGCTTTATTTCACAAAACATAGTATAAATAACAATTCAGATCTAAGTTAACCTCCACATAATATGAGATAAACTCAATACAAAACACATGTGATAACCACAATACCAAATATACGAGACAAATACAATACAATAATGAATTAATAAATTGATAGAAATAGTTCTATGTGTTGAACGCGATGGTGGTGGACACAAATAAAATGTTTTTACTGTTTTATTAGTTACGGTTAGATAACATAAAACGTTATTACTGTAGTGAGAACTAACAATACAAGTACACACACAACGCTTAGCAACTTTCCACTACTGTTATAAATCCGTTGCAAGTTGATACAATCAATATATTCATAGTTTGCCACTGAGCAATGTGTATACAATAAAAAATGAATTTTTACATCTCACTTCAATACTATAACAATGGTTCTAAATCACAAGCTAAATTCTATAATATATATAATAAGAAAAATTGTCTATGACTTCTACCTCTCTCATCTCCATGATAATTGACAATTGTTCTGCAAATATCCAAATAAACGAACATACTTATCGAAACATAACCTTATCCATAATGAAAGACTTAAGTTCTGACATAATTTTGGGTCATTATGTTCTCAAACACCATTCATCTATTGAGATAGGATTTTGCGGTTCCATAGAGCCACTTGGGTAAAAACCACCAAGAGTCAAAAGAACAAAACATGGGTGAGGATACTGATGTTTGCTGCTTCCTTTGTTTGCCAAACATTTGTTCGAATCTAGGATTTGCAACAAGTGGCAAACGTGTAGATCCAGCATAAGATAAGAAATCTTTATTTCTTTAAAGATATAAGATCATATGATTTTTAAAATAATTAAAAATCTATATCTCGAAAACTATTATGTTAAATTAGTGCTTTCTTGAAAATATTATGAAGGATAATTCCCTGATGG
>NW_027109970.1:21968-37173 GCF_000696795.3 Halyomorpha halys | reverse complement strand
ATGACAGCAGTGCCACCATGTGCTGTTCCGTCAGGATGGTCCGTTCGATAAATTTGGTACTGAGGTATGTTCATTAATCGTCTGGTGGTAAGTCGAGTTTCAGTTATTAGAGCTACGTCGATATTTTTGTCGTGTAGTAAGGCCGTTAGTTCGTTAACGTGGTTTCTAACACCATTCGCATCCCAAAGGAGAATCGAAAGAGACTTAAATGGTGCCATTTAAGGGTTTCTTGGCCCCTGATGGCAATAAAAATAAAATTTAACCAATCTACTTTAACTTGGAGAATGACCCATAAGCCAAACTGGCAAGTCGAGACTCGTTATATCGCTTTTTCAGTTCAATTTGGGTGGGAGATGAACACCATTCATCTCTTTTCAACGAAAAGTTTAAGTGTCGGTGATCGTCCAGGTGCGGTAAAAAGAACTCAAATAGTAATAAAATATTTATTGTGAGCTAACGTTTTGCACCACATTGCAGGGCTTTCAGAATGATGACGCCCTGCAAAGTGGGGCGAAACAATAGACCACAATCAAAAGGGTTTATTGACTTTGTTGAGCAGTAAAGAGTGACTACCAATAAAAATAAAAATGCATTTTTCATTCTCTTTCACATCCTGAAACTAACTGAAGAGGTAAAAGAGAGAAGTGAATATGATCAAATGTTTTCTGCTTCTTTCTACTGTGTCCCGATTAATGCGAAAGAGTGCTGACCAGATTGTACCCCCTTTTTAAAATTGTGCTGCAAAAACAAATTGGTACTCTTGACCAGCAATGTTTCAGTTTAGTAACAGGACTAGGGAATAACAAACTAAGCATTATATATTTAATAGCTAGATAAAAATCAAGGATTTGAACCTCGAAGTGAGAAGGAAATGCTAGCCATAAAAATTATTACAAAAAATAAATAAATAATTTACATTTGTGTGGTCAATCATTCTTAAAAAGCTACAGAACTGAAATTGCACCAAAATTAGAGAATAACCCATATACAAGGAACTTAGTTTATTTAAACCACTATTGATTTAAAAACTGTATCATTACTAATTGATATAGTTATAACTAAAATGGTTAATTATTAAATTATCGCTGATTTATGATTTTACTGGAAGTATACTATAAGCAAAGATTATTAACCAGTCTTATTCAAGAACATAACCTTTTGGGAAAATGAAACCGTCGACAAATGAAGTCTACAATAATGAAAACAAATGCATTTATTTCCTATTTTAGACATGAATAATTTTGAGCGGCAAACATTATCATGTTTTTATAAAAATACTAACATGAAAATATTCTACTGAATATAAATCTCAAATATCTTAATACTGCTGATCAATCCATTATTTGTATTCAATTCTTTTTTTGTCGTGTCTCTGAAATAATGATTAATCCCCACACCACATATTATAGCCACATTTGTGATGATAATGTGTGAATACAGGATCACTGTATTAGGTTATGGGTGTTATATTTTTAAAGATAAACTTGGGGTGAACCCGAAATTCTCATTCTTTCACTCACTCTTCTTCATTGTGATTTTAATTGTAGGTATTGTTTTGATTACATTTTATGAACAAATCAGGCCAATGTTTGTTAAACTTAATTATCGCTGATTTGCTTGAATAGTGACACATTTGAAAAAAAAAAGTTTGATTTTATTTGGAATTGGACGTATTCCAAAGATTGGGGTTACACTCTACTGGAGTCCCACAGACTCTCTCGAAGCTAATAGGGTTGTTACGAATTAACCCCAGACTACAAAGAAAAGTTGTTTATAGAGAAGTTCAAAAGCAAAGTAATTAAAGAAAATATAATCAAATGTATTACTTTCAAACTGGAAGATTATTGATTGGCCGTGTGTAAAGATGAAAGGAATATGGTCCGGGTGCGGTCAAAAAAACTCAAATAATTCTATAATTATATAATTCTACTATTTGAGTTTTTTTGACCGCACCCAGACCATATTCCTTTCATCGTATTACTTTCAAGCAAAACATCGGAATGACGTCACTGGACTCTGGATTATAACTATTCGTTTCTTCTTCATTGTATTGTTTTATTTGGTCTATGTAATGAGTCGATAAACAGTTGGCTTGGATTCCTGTCATTTGTTGTTTAATTGTCATTAATGTTGTGTCAATGAGAAATGGCGGCTACTAAAAGACTTCAAAAGGTAATAATACGACATTTTAACGAACGTTAGTTCGATGATAAAAGGGTAATGACAATTGTTTTCAACATTCTGTGATCGGACTTGAAGTTTAGGGTAATATTTTTAATTTATTGATAACAGATTAATTTTTATTGTTTACATGTATATGTTTTTATTTAGTCCTGGAATCGTTTTTCGTACTTGGTTGTATCAAATATTTTATTAACTAATATTTGAACACTAATCCTTTCTTTGACAGTCCAGTTAATATTTATTAAATCCTGTGTTCTGTTGCATACAATGTAATGCTAGGTTCCTTACTGAAAACTTGTTCATAATTCTCTGTGTTTCATGGCATAAATCAGTTGAAAATATTTTTGCTTCAAACCAATTGAACATAATAGAATGAATTTTTCGGTGTCATTATTATGACAGGTATATAAAAAAAATTATAACTTCATTGAAACAAAAAATATAAGATTTAGATTTGACTTAAATTAATTTCAATTAATGTTTACCAACAATTTTAAAAGAATGCTAAAGTTACTGTGAAATTCATTGATTATTTTTGTAATTTGATTAATTTTAAAGAAAAGAAGTTAATGTATGGTAACATTACACTAGTATCCCTCCACTTGGTAGGTGGGGTGTACTCATATACATGTAAAGTTTTATTGTATAGCATAAATCATTTATACTGATTATTAGTACTTTAATTTAGTCACTGCTGTCGACTTCTTTTCTCTATGGTCACTCTAAAAAAATAAAAGAACCACCAATGGATCCTTTTCAGTTGAGATTGGGGATGAATTCGCCTTAATATGAATCACTTTGTGGTGTCAGGTTATAACTAATAACAATAGCCATTTTCTCATTGCTTATTAGTGAGTACCTACTGTCAAGTTGAATCATAGGTTTGAACCACTAATATGCTAATTAATGTACACTTTGAATGAGATTGATCATTGAACTAACATAAAGTTACACTACATAGTAACGGATTAACGCGACATGCTTGGCTCAGCTGTACATGCCCCTTTCTTTTGGTCTGAAGCCACATTGGCTTATACCACCTGGGGGGGGGTAGCTCTTCCAGGTCAGGGTGTGGCTATTCTGACACCTTAAGAAATATGGTCTTCTACTGAAAAATGAAACATCGGATAGTTGGCAGTCCATGTGGAGTGAAAGTATGCCAAGCAAACTAAAAACTGTAAAAAAAAAAAAATAATAATCAAACCATGGGCCACATTAAATCTTTCTGATCGCAGGGAGGAGGTTGCATTGGCTAGATTGAGAACAGGACATACAATTCTGACTCATTCCTCTGATCAATAAGGAGCCATCGCCAAAATGTTGATATTCAAGGAATGCCATTTTAAATGTCATCTAAAATTGAGAAATTAGGATTTATATCAAGAAAAGAATTGTTTTCTTGGAAAACCCTTTAAAATGATTATATCTCGACAACATATAGAAAAAAATATGAAGTTAGTGGCATTTGAGCCAAATAATTGAAAAATTCTTCTATTATTGACATTTTCTCCTGGATTTCCCTGGATATATTCATGTATATTATATATGACACAAATACAGTATCAAAGAAGCCCTAACATTTACTTTTGGCAATATATATTCAATTATTTGTTGTATATATTTCTTTGTTAAGTACATTATATGGTAGAGTAACAATAGATGAGGGCATTAAAAAAATAAATCCATTAATACTTGAACATTTAATATAAATATTTTATAAATTAAACAATAGAAATATAAAATAAGAAAATCTAAAATAATGTAAGAGAAATGTACAAAGGTATGAACCAACCTTGCAAATTTTAGGGTTCCATAGTAATGGAAATAAGAGATGAAAATAATAATATTTTAGCTAGTCTAGTAGATATATTGGACAAGTTTAAGAAACTCTTTGACAGTATTTTGAATGTGAGAAATAATTGTCAATATTATCCTACTCAATACCAGAGTGCTGTACTGTTAATGGAAAAATCATGTAAGGAGGAAGTTATAGCCATCAGAATATTAAAATATTAGGATAAAGGAACTGATGATATTCCCTAGTGAACTAATCAAGACATGTGGTGAAACTGTAAAATACATCTTTTTTTTAAAAAAAAGATCTAAGCAGTTGAAAAATGCCTGAGGAATGAAAGCTCTACTAAAAGGGGCTAAGGACGGATTATGATAACTATCGAAGAATTTTATTCCTTCCTATTTGTCATAAAATATTTACATTAACCTTAATTAATCAAATCACAGAATACGCTGAAGAAATCATTGGAGATTACCAATGTGGTTTTAGGTGAAATCGTTCAATTATTGATCATTTTTTTCATTACTTCAAATCATATTTCAGAAATAGTTGGAATACAAAAAGGGGAGTTCATCAGCTTTATAGAGCTTTAAAAAATGCTTATGATTTTATTTGCTAGAAGCTGTATAATGTTTTGATTAAACAAAGAAGTTACTTAATCTAGTAAGAATGTGCATTATTGAAATGTTTAATAAGGTATGAGTCAGTAATCATTATTTTGAGAAGTTCAAGGTTTGGATGGGTTTAAAACAAGGTGATTCTCTATCATCTATCTTATATAATCTAGCACTAGAATATGTTACAGAAAATGTGATGTTTACTGAAAAGGGTATAACTTCAATTGGTAAAATACTGGTTCTTGAGTATTCTGATGATTTGGTATTATTGGGTGAGGACGTGGAAACTATAAAACTAAATACAACTACTTTGATAAACCCTCTAATAAGAAACCAGATCTTAAAATTAATAAAGATAAAGCAAAATATATGGTTAGCAGTAGAAACAGGAGTAATTTTGGTGATACAGTTATAAGAGGAAATACATTTGAACAGGTTGATAGGCTTGAGTATTCTATGGTTTCTAGAAATGACAAAATTGATGAGAAAATAAAAGTAAGGTTTTAGGTTGGAAATACTTGTTATTTTTCCATTTTGAAATTTCTCAGCTCGCAAATTCTGTCCTAAAACTTAAAAGTTAGAATTTATAAAACTATTATCCTTCCCACTGTTCATTACAGATGCAAAACGTGACCTCTTACACTAAAGGAAAACCCGTCCCTTAAGGTTTTAAAAAATAAGGTATTACATAAAATATTCTGACCGAAAAAGGATAAGTTAACTGAAGAATTTAGAAGGCTACACAACACTGGATTGAGGTATCTGCACACAATAGGGGTATTCATGATCTATGTTAAAGCGTGTTAAATGGAAAAACTCGTGTTAAATCGAAAAAAATTGGCTTCTTTTGCCGTGGTAAAACGAAATAACATTTAACATGGCTGAGAGTCTGTTACTTGGTCAGTTAAATCGAGAATGATGTCACACAATAGACCAGTTGAGATCGCCGCCATATTAGTTGTTGTGACTTTCAATACAGTTGTCAATTAGCTCATCTTCATTCTCTTCTTCACAAGTTTGAAGATCAATAAGACACTCATAAGCTAAACTTTCACACAAATTCCACTTTTCACTCACTCTAGGCATGTTTTAATTAATTACTTAAATCAAAACTGAAGTAAACAATAACATGAGGGTCTGGAAGGAAGGTTATAAACATAAAGGCTTATACAACAAGTTGCTGAGAAAATCCGCTAGGGGCTCTTATGCATTCAACGTTTAACATGACTTCAAATAGGGCTGCTCACAATCCTATAGTTATAACATTTAACATGGTAAAACATATATCATTTAACACAACATTATGAATACCCCTAATAAGTATAATTCAAGTTAGATCATTGCGGCAAATAAGATGGGGGTGCTAGGTTGTAGGACTTAGTAACGAGCGGATCCCTAAAATGTTAGTAAACACTGAACTGACTGGTAAACATTCAAGTAGTAGACCAAAACATAGGTGCGAGGTTCGCGTTAAGATTGATCTAGTAGTTTAGGTTTGGAGGGGCAGTACTATATAGAGGACAGAAGTATATAGAGAACGATTGGTGGTAATGACATCAAATCTTCAGCTTCACTAAGCCTTTATTATTATTATTTCATGTGGTTTTGATTTCTGTTTTTATTGGTTAATGAAAAATAAGCTCAGTGTAACTCAAAACAAAGTCCTTTGAATAATCCTGGGAGCACCAAAATCCACCCTCAATGCCGGTTGTTTTGGAAGTTAAAAGTGGTATTGAACTTCTCCCACAGCAAAGAGATACAGCTGCTGTTAAGTGCTATAAATGCCTGAAATAGGGACTAAATCTTACTGGCAGCAATATTAGCCTGCTGTTAAAAGAATTTCTATCCAGCATAATATCTCATTAAAAGTTAGAGAAATCCCATATTTTATTGACACTTTGCATGAAATTTTATTGAGGCATGAAATGGCCTCCTTGTCCTTTCTTCAGGCTCACTTTGAAATAGCCAATTGACAAGGAACACACTCTTCCAGTGCTATCCTGAAGGCAATCTTCCTGGAAACAGTACATCTTCTAATATCCCCGAGATATGTGGTTGGAAGTATAAACGGACAGCTCAGTGCCAAAAATAATGCTGGTGTGGGAGTAAATTTCAAATATTTTGAGATTTCTGAATGAACAGGCCACTTATCAAGCAACTTTGAGAGGATATACTCAATTTAGGTTGTCATTGAGGATCTGTTTGAGAGAAATCACTCCAGAATTGTCATGTTTATAGATTCTCAAGCAGCTTTCTTGACTCTGATTCAGAATGGGACAACTTACTTGGCAATAGAAATGCCTAGTTTGAGTTGGAGTGCTGAAGGATCTCATATAATGCTGCAATGGGTTGCTTTGCACTGGGAAATTGATGGCAATGAAAAAGCACTTGCTCTGTAATAGGTTCTCTTGGGTCCAAATCAAACCTTCTACAGTATAGCTCTGCCAAATTGACTATTGAGGCAAATAAATAACTTTTGGTTTGTTAAAAGCATGAAAGAGCTGTGATAGGTAAATCATGGCCACCCTTGTTGATTGAACCTGATATGAGGATCTTGCCTAGAAGAAAAAATGTCTGTTTTAGAATTCTCCATGAGCATGATTTTCTTTTAAAATCATTCGCTTTTTCAGCATTGGTATCATTGAAACCCACTTCAAGCCAAACTTTGCCAGCTCAAATAAATTATGGTGGCACCCCTAGACACTTATCCATTACCACAGGACATTCACAATAATTTCACTACCTGATTAAAAATTGTTAACTATATTGGGCTACGCCATCATGGGTGGTCGAGGTGCCTTTTAATTTTGCATATTTAAGTAAAAGATTTCTGTTTTTAAGACTAAGACTAGATACTCTTTGTTTTTTTATTTTTTTAATGAAAGTAACTGCTTTGTTGTCTTAGGTTGAGTTTATAGTGGAAAGGCGAAGAGATCAAGGAGTTGGGGTGTATATAGTAAAACTCTCATACATTGAGGCTACAGTCACATGAGCCATTTTTTTCAATTCACAGAACAAATTTTTACATACATCTGTTTCATCACTAAAATCTTTTAAAATTAAAATAAAACATTTTTCAATCTGTTCTTTTTTTTGTTATTATAATTAAATATTTTTACAAGATTTTCTTCATTGAAATCATATCTTATATCATTTAAAAGGTAATTGTATGCCAAAAATAATCTTAATCATAAATTGAAATTTGATCATTAATTATTTATCTAACCCTTTTAATATTGAATGATAGTATGATACAGATGCAAAGAATAACAGACCAATTTGGTTACTCCTCAATAGCAACATAATGAAAAGCAATTTTCAAAAAAAGAATTTTAACTCCATTCAAAATTTGAGGTTTTATGTTTTAAACTAAGTCAAATTCAATTATCAAATAAAAAGATATACAATTCATTTTGGGCTTTTCCATGAAACTATCTGGCTGATTGTTTTTAGATTTGGCAAACCATAGGCTCATTCCTCCCATCAGGATGCTCAAATCCTAACATTATTATCCAGCAATGTTAAATTTTTTTTAGGTTCTTTTAATGATTTCATAAAACATTTTAATCATTTTTTATTTACTAATTTACTAAATAATAAACCATTTACCATTACCATTATAAACCACTTATTTACTAATTAATTTAAATAATAAACCATTATGTAATAATGTAGACAATTTTTCAGTTGCTCTGTGATGAAATTAGATCATTTGTAAAGTTTTTAAAATTTATTGTGAGATATTATTCTCTTTAAATTTGATTTCTATGATGCCATCAGTGATATATCATTGTTGGCACTAATTGCAAATGTCTATAGTGTAATAATGAACAACGATATATCATCTATTAGCACTAAAAGGGTTAAAATACAACAATATAAATTATTTTAAACTATAAATACATGTTCTGAGGGGGTGACAGTAGTAGCGTGGTAACACGTCTGTCTGCCAATCCAAAGGTTGCGAGTTCCGAGTCCCCTGTCCTATCCAGGATTGTTTCAAGCATACAATACTCACTCACAGCCTCCCCATGGGCATTTGTGAGGCCCGTTAGCCAATGGTTGGCACTCTCGAAAATAGGTGTGGGAGTTATGAATCCATCCTATGAAAACCACGTCATGAAACGCGTGATCTATTTCCTAAGCACATTGCACGAGGCCTTAGACCTCCACAGTCTGTCACGCCAATAATAATAATACATGTTCAGTGCAATTTTGATCTCAATTATATTAACTTGAAGTAGTGCTTTTCCTAACTTAACTATTATTATGATGGTAATTATTTTTATTTATAATAGATTTTGTTTATTCACTTTGTAATTGATGCAATTTTTTATATTAATTCTTTTATGATAATTACATCCAAGTGGAAAATTCTTGAAAAAACAATGAAAGAAGCAAATCTAGGAAGTATATACATCGTTGTTCATTGTATATCTGTATTGTAGAGTATTGTTTTTGATTTAGAAAGAAGTCTAATTGTTCTTGAAGAAAATTTAATTCATGAATATAATAATCATTAGCACAATATAAATTTAACAGGATGATGAGATGCAGATATGCTGATCATAAGATGACTCAAATGAGGAATGAATTCAAAAACTTTATTCTTCACAACAGAATTGTAGAAACCCCTAGGAAAGTTTACTCCAACAAGGAAAGGTGACCCAAACAATTCTGAGGACATCCCACCACTATGTGATCCAAAATTTGTTAACTCTCTTTGCACCAATCTCAGGACCTCATTAAGGCCACTTCCTCTCTGTTCCACTATGAAACTTCCATTGAATTTCTCTTTTTCTAAAACGCCCGCAGTCTCCTTGCTGCTATTTGAACCGTTGCACTATTAACTTGGGTCTTCATTAGAGTTCCAGATGTTGACTGTGACAGTAAGTTTTTTGTGCTTGTACAGATCGTTGATGGTACTACCAATTCTAAAAGAAATCCTGGTGTTAGGTCCTTAGGAAATGTTAGGTCCTTCGCTCCTAGGGGCTGCAGTTGCTTTCATTATAACTATTACTATCATTTTCACTGTCATGGTGGAGCCATCATTTTAGTGATGTAAAACTTTACAAAAAAGAAATAATACTTTTTGCTTACTTTTGGGCAGTGAGCAGGGCAAAGAACTACTTTTTTTTGTTGGAATTATTAGTGATTGTTTAAATTATTAGATCTTAAGATTGATCATATGCTATGCTCTTCCAAGTGACAATTGATAGCACATGAATTAGACATGGGTTAACACAGGGGGTCAGGAGCGCCTAAGTTTAGCTTCTGCAGCACTATGTTTGCCCTGGAATGCTTACCTAGTGTTCTGTTCTTTCACATGCCTATGGGTCTTTTTTGGTTGGAACTTGGCTATTGCTTATTGAATGAAATGTTATTATCTTCATTGTATAACTTACTATGGTATCGTCACCAATAAATATTGTGAAATTATAATGTTTACAAATTACCTTAACAATTTTACCCGACTAGGCACAAATTAGGTAAATAAAGTATTTAGGTATTTATTGCTATCTGACTGATGATTGCACTCTCAAATGGCCCAAATGATTTTTGTTTTTGATGGCTTAAATTATTCAACTAGATAGCATGAATGTTTTGAAACAAGTTGAGCTCAAGATCCTGAAAATTATTGGTTTTTTCTGTCCATCTGTGCATATATGAAAATATTTTAAGCTAATGACTTATACTATCGATTCATAGATTTTATTGCTCATGTTATACAGTGGTATTCCCAGAAAGTTAAGAACAATTTGAGCTGAAATATTGAAAAAACTGCACTAAATATGCTTAATCAGTCATTAACATTTTGTTTAGCTAACAGCTCTATCCATTTCCATTTTCCATGTCTCAAATTATTCAGACCCGTGGGTTCCGATCAAGAATCTGTAGCCCACCTAAAATATCCATTATTATACGGACTAGCTATGAGGTCTCAGCAAGTACAATCTAATAAGTTTACGAATAGCTGAATCTTAACTTTAAACTGAAGTGATATTTTCTTGTGGGGCAACATAATTTCTTATCATGATAACTGGTACTTTGAGTCATTATAGTAAGTGCAGCTTTACCAATTGTGTATTTAGAATTGATTTTATTAATAATATTATACTGTTGTATAAGAATGAGCTTCCTTTTGCTTTTATTTCGAATGAATTAAAGAGAAGGAGAAAACATATCTAATGCAAGAGTTCTCGCAGGGGTAAACTGGTTACACTTATTGAAGCATATTATTTCTGTTAGGAAATTATAAGGGATGAACTGAAAAAAAATATATTGACCTAATTTTATTATGATTAATAGAAATAAAAATAAAAATGCAGAACAGCTATAGAACGATTAATGATTATCTATAAAATCAGCATACAGAAGTGAAGGTTATATTATTTTAGTCAATGAGATAGTAATTAAAACATGGCTGGCCCTGAAACAATATGGAAAAGGAAAACAGAGCAGTAAAACAAATTAATGTTAATTTAAATTATTTAATTTTACATTACAAACGTTGTCATGTGTGTAATAAAGAACCTTTGTTTCCTTTGTTCTAGGAATTTCGAGAATTGAAAAATTCTGGCCTTCAGGCTTTTCACGATATTCAGATTAACGAAGGCAATATACTGCATTGGCATGGTCTGCTTTTGCCTGTAAGTGTTTAATTCCTAGAATTCTTAATTATAGTATAAGTTTTTTAAAATGTTTATTTGTTTTACATTATATTCTTGCTTATTTATCTCTGTCATTATTCTTTTAAATCAAGTTATCAATTATTTCTTCACTTGCAAAACTAATAAATTCCTAAATTTTAAGTTGAAATTAATTTGTCTTCCTTGGATATTATTTGTTTACCTATTATCAATTTAAGAGGATTTTTATACTGCAGATTATATTTATACTGAGTGAGAAATTGTCAATCCGATGTCACTTGCATGCACTTATAACTGAAGTGGATGGAGAACAAAGGTGGTTCTGTTTATTTAAGATTCTGCTGTAATAAGAAAGAAAAGGTTACCAGACTATAGTTTCAGTAGGTGGAATTATGGGTGGAAGTGGAAAGCAAAAATTTGTTGACAAAACAATTATTTTTTAGTATTAGGTAAAATCAATCCAGATCCAAAGAAATGAGTACCTATTACTTTATTTAACTAGAGTTAAGAGAGCAGTAGAATTGACCATTAGAACAAGCAGTAGAACACAATAATTGGACACTTATTTGGTATAAATCAGCTCCATTCGGCTTTCCCAGCCTTCACACTCACCAGCTCTCTTATCTTTTTAATCCATTTCTGTAATTTATTAATTTTTAAGAATTGGGTTGCTTGTAATAGATTTCAAACATTTTTATGTTAATCCAGTGAAAATAGCTTAAAATTTATCTTTACTTAGAATTAAGTATAAACTAATTTTTGTCAATGAATAATTATGTAAAAATCTTTGAAATATTAGATGGTAAAAAGTTAACCACTACCTGAGGGTAGCCTAAATATGGCAGATTTTTCAAAATGGCCATTGTATATTTTTAGGTCTTTTGCCAAAAACTCCTTATGTATTATGGTATTTAACTGGCTTCAGATTGAGTCATAATAAACTTCTCTACATCTAATAGTTCCTGAGATATCGAAATTTTTCTAAGATATAAATTTTTTTTTCCCCCTGTGCCGCAGGATCATGACTGAACTATTAGGGTTCTGGTACCCCAATAAAGCATCGCAAACTTTTACCGTCTCATATTGTCTTCATTGGAACTTTTTCTTATGTCCTCGAGGCGAGGGCAGTTATATTAGTGGCTAGATGTCATATCTGACTCAAAGCAAAACAAGCACCTAGGATTATCTCTCACTCCAATGTTATGTAGATGGGTTCCCAAGTAATCATGACCAGTAATAGCTCTAAAAGCGGCAACAGATACAAGACGGAGGTCAGGTGATATGCGATCACTTGGACTGATGAGGGCAGCCCACTGCTTCCCTTCTGCAGACATCTGATAGATTTGTTGGAGCTTATTTCTCAGGGGACGCATTGATAAGACTTAAGAGACATGGGCATCTAGGATCCATCTTTGGCTAAGGCGCTAGAACATTATTTCCCCAGATTCCAATGTGTAGACACTGTAGTGCCCCTTATGAGAAGCAATTCCTGAAGTTGTCTTCCATTCAAAACTTCATTTGAACTTGTTGACCCGTTGTTCTAAAGACTGACTAAGGTAGCTTGTGTATCATTAAGAATAACGGCCCTTGCGATATTCTTAGCTAATAGCATCTCCAACAAATAGTGAATAGCATGGATTTCTCCATCAAAGTTGCTGGTAAGGCAACCAATAGGTGCGGCTACACTCATATATATACAAGATATGACTCCTTTTCAGTATATGTTGCAAAAATATTTATTACTAAATTGTGTAAAAATATTTATGAACTCCATTGTTAAAATAAAAATTCCTAAGATCAATTATATTTCACCAGATAATGTGATAATTCATTAATAATCAACTTGTTTTGGAAAGAATATTGGTGTTTGAAAAACTATATCTCGGAAAATATTGAACATAAGGGTTTAGGGTTCAATTTGAAGCTCGTTAAATGCACCATAAAGTAGTTCATAAAGATTCTTTTCCTAGGAATAGTAGTTTTCATAGTATTTACCAAAATATATTCACAAATTGTTGTTCCTCATAATATATAAAAAAAAAAAAAATTGATGTTTGAAAAATTGTATCTCAGAAAATATTAAAGTTTTATAAAGTGTCAAATATTATAAAATTGACTTTAAAGGAAGGACTTACATTTTATTGTGTGCTGGATAGTTTTCCAGATATTAAGCTTTGAATCAAAACTGATCGACAATTTTAGTTTTTATTTAATTAAATACATTTCTGGTGTTGTAAACTGGAATCGATCAATAACCTTACAAGGATATTTATTGTTACTGTTATATAAGTCAAGGGAAAATTTTGAATTATTTACTAACAGAAAATGTGTGGTAGCTGTTGAATAAATTTCCTCTTAAAAAAAAGTATTTTTGATTGGAGTATACAGAAACAAAGCAGCATAAATGGAAACTTGTGATAGGTAAACTTTTTACTTCTTGAGATAAGTAACTTAAGAAAAAAGTGAAATATTGATTTTTTTTCTTCGGCCAAGACTCCCATTGGAGTCCAATACTGAAATGATTATATGATCATCTATATAAGTATCTATGTATTTCAACTTTAGGTTTCTTCAATAGGAAGATCCGTTATTGTTTTTTTTTTGTTTTTTTTAACTATCAAATTAAAGATTTCACTCTCACGGATCAATTTATTTTATCTTTTTAGATTTATTTGATATTGAAGTTGATAATTGCTTTAATGATCACTTCATTGAATAAAAACTTAATATTTACTGTAAACCGAAATGCTGATGCTCAATTTACAATCAGCTGATACAATCTGAAGAAAGTGTTTTCAGAATTTACGTCTTTGTATACCTGATAATTAATCCCTGTACAGGAGAATTCTGTGGAAGTAACAATTAATCAAATTGTTCAGATTTTCTGGTAACAGTAAGAAAAGATCAGAAGAATATGAAAAAAAATATACTCTTATTTATTTTGTCCCCACCTCCAAGTGGAAATACTTGTTTAAGTATGCCATAACTATTGTTTCTACTAGTCACTTACAGTTCCCAAGTTCAGTTGATCAGTAAAGAGAGGAGTTAGTCAATTTAGTGGTGGCTGGACTGATCACCGTCCCATTTTTATTTTTTTATTTTTTATTATGCTGAAAAATGGCTGACAATAAAATAACAGCTGGTTTGGGTGTCACAGAAAAGAATTAATATTGGAATTCATTTTTCCTGTCAGTTGTAATGTATAAAACTGTTTCTGAGGTTCTCATTATACTCCTTACTTAAGGTGTCAATTTTTGTGGTAGGGCATGGGACATAGTAAATCATAAAACTTAATAATTCTTGTTTATGAATTTATTTTATACTAACTGACACCTATGAACAATTCACAAATCTTAGTATCATATTAGTAGAAAAAAAAAAAAAAATATAAAACTAATGCTAGGATTGGTGGGTGCCTCTGCAGTTAGCAGTACTTAGTGTAATCTCACAAATGGTTAATTTTAGGGTTTCAAAACACAAATTTACATGCACTTTACCACAATTAGTTTTGAGAAAAATAAGTGATTACATAAAGAATATGTATATACAATGACTTAGTGTTAATATGTGTGTAAAAAAAGTGACTCTTATTTTGAGTTTCATCTGAGTTTTCATTAATGCCAGAGTAAATAGTTTCCCAACCATCTTGTCCTTAATATATATTATCCACGGTCAACAATCTTCTCATCGGTATCAATCTTCCAAATTCAGGCCATGGCAATGGAAAGTTTTTCTCAGTACTTTCTTCTTATACTTGTGAAAAACATGTTCAAATTATTTAAATTGTATGTTTTCCTGACATTATTTTTTACTGAGCTTCCACTAATCGCTCCCCAATCCTGTCATTCCTCATGCATCTGATCTCCATTTATAAATGTTTTTTAACTTAACCTAATAAAGTTAGTACAGTGAACCTGCTTCCGTAGGTATGCCAATAATTTAATAAAGTTAGTACAATA
>NW_027109970.1:14759-16817 GCF_000696795.3 Halyomorpha halys | reverse complement strand
GTAACGGTGTGTACCAAATGATTATATGGCCTTAGGCATTGCTACTTCCGGTTCCAATCCCTTATCGATTTGATATAAGCGAAGATGGTCACTCAACGTTCCATGAAGCTGCTCTATGCCTCCTCTACTCTTGGGGTGTCCTGGTGTGTTGAGGGGCCTTGTTACATCAAGGTCCTTCATTTCAGTTTGAATCCTGGCTTTGTCAAATTCTCTGCCTCCGTCCGAAGCGATGCACTCTGGAACTCCGTAGAATTGGAACCACAATCAGAGAGCTGCAACACTGCTTCCGACGACTTGTCCTGCACCTGGTGCATCCAGGTTATCCATGGTTATCCATTTATATCCTCTCCATGTAAAAGTATCGATCTGCAGATCGTTGAGTGGTACATCTGGGGTATGTGTCTCTTCTTGTCTCCCTTTTGGTGAGTTTCTGTCATATTTCATGCTTAGACAAACTTCGCAATTTCCTCCAACTTCTGTGATGGTCTTCTTCATCCCCCACCAAAAGTACCTTCTCTTTAATGCTTGCAGTGTCTCCGAGGTACCGCGGTGATTTGTTTTGCCCTGATGATATGCTACAGTCACCTCTCTCTGGTGTTCGTCCTCTCAAAGGGTTTCCACCATCAGCTTGCATCGGGTGAATGTCCTGTCTATTCCTATGTGTTCATTACGCCATAGCCACTTGATCTTCTCCCAAATGGTTTCATTCCCAGCGTACAGGTAAAACTTTTCTCCAGGCTTTGGAGCATTGTTCAACGTTCTAGAGATCTGGTCGTTCTTCATGCCTGGCTGTGACCAAATTGTCATGATATTGCTCCTCCCATACTTGCTACACTCAACTTTGAGCAATGCAGTGGTCCTCGTCTTCCATACAATCTGCCGCCTCTTGTCGTTTATTATGTCCTCCAGTTTCCCAATATCTACTGGTCTTCCTTCTACCAAGCTCTCGTTAGACGAAGATTCCTCCCTATCATCTTCCTCCACCACATTCTGTTCTTCTTTCTCTTCTAGTGTCCACTCCCATAGGAATTGCCTTGAATTGCATCTGACCATGTACCTGGATTGTTTCCATCATCTTGCTGAGTTTATCTTGAATTCTGTGTAATAAAGCGTGCCAGGAGTTCCACAGCATATTGCCCACTAGACTGTTTTTGTTTTTTCGTCTCCCTGATCATAATAAATATGTCCTCTTCAGGGGCCCACCGTCCTTTGAACGCCTTCTTTAATCTTTCCTTGATACTTCTTCAAGGGGTTCTTTTGTTTGCCTGAATCCGATTGAGGATGCTCCTCTTCACTCTGCAGACGAGTGCTGCTTTTAATGCCTCTGCATTTTCATTATTGAGTAGATCTTGATTGATTTTGCTTCAATTCGGCTTATCAGTCGGTCACCCCCTTTTATGAAGTGGCTGAGTTTGCCTGTTTCCCCGGTGAACTGTTCGAGATTAGAAACGACTTTCCTCAAGTCTTGGGTGGTTGCAGTGTGTACTTTTACCCACTCAAGTGTTGTAGCATGGGTTCCCGCTAGAGAAACTTCTGGGGGTGGAGGAGTCACCTCAATGGTTTGTGGGTTCTGGACCCCATTTTGATTCAATGCTTCCAGGTTAAAAACCGCTTGTCTAATGATCCCGTTGCCATTGGCAGCCATTATTTAAAAAAAAAGGAAAGAAAGAAAATTAAAGATGATAAAACAACAAAAAAAATTCTTAAAAGAAAAAATTATTCCGGTATCTAAAGTTCCCGGGTTTCGGCACCACTTAAGTATCAGTGAAAGGAAAATGTTAAAAAAGAGAAGAAGGAATAAGATCTAACACGCTCTGACTGCTGTAAAATACTGGCTTTATTGGGTTCAGTACATCTCTTTATATACATTCCATCAGCTGATCTTCTCAGTCAGCTGACATCAAAGTAACAGCTGACTCAGACCGTAACTTATACATATATAAGATGATCAAAGATCATTCAGGCCAATCAGTATCCTACCAGTTATTTGAAAAAATTATCAAAGGTCGACTCATGTATTTCTTAACGTCAAAAGAAATTATTGACAGGCGAAAATTT
>NW_027109970.1:4329-9154 GCF_000696795.3 Halyomorpha halys | reverse complement strand
GTCCTTCATTTCAGTTTGAATCCTGGCTTTGTCAAATTCTCTGCCTCCGTCCGAAGCGATGCACTCTGGAACTCCGTAGAATTGGAACCACAATCGGAGAGCTGCAACACTGCTTCCGACGACTTGTCCTGCACCTGGTGCACCATTGCCGCCTTGCTGAAGACATCAATCATGGTTATCCATTTATATCCTCTCCATGTAAAAGTATCGATCTGCAGATCGTTGAGTGGTGCATCTGGGGTATGTGTCTCTTCTTGTCTCCCTTTTGGTAGGTTTCTGTCATATTTCATTCATAGGAATTGGCTTGAATTGCATCTGACCATGTACCTGGATTGTTTCCATCATCTTTCTGGCTTTATCTTGAATTCTGTGTAATAAAGCATGCCAGGAGTTCCGCAGCATATTGCCCACTAGACTGTTTTTGTTTTTTCGTCTCCCTGATCATAATAAATATGTCCTCTTCAGGGGCCCACCGTCCTTTGAACGCCTTCTTTAATCTTTCCTTGATACTTCTTCAAGGGGTTCTTTTGTTCGCCTGAATCCGATTGAGGATGCTCCTCTTCACTCTGCAGACGAGTGCTGCTTTTAATGCCTCTGCATTTTCATTATTGAGTAGATCTTGATTGATTTTGCTTCAATTCGGCTTATCAGTCGGTCACCCCCTTTTATGAAGTGGCTGAGTTCGCCTGTTTCCCCGGTGAACCGTTCGAGATTAGAAACGACTTTCCTCAAGTCTTGGGTGGTTGCAGTGTGTACTTTTACCCACTCAAGTGTTGTAGCATGGGTTCCCGCTAGAGAAACTTCTGGGGGTGGAGGAGTCACCTCAATGGTTTCTGGGTTCTAGACCCCATTTTGATTCAATGCTTCCAGGTTAAAAACCGCTTGTCTAATGATCCCGTTGCCATTAGCAGCCATTATTTAAAAAAAAAAATGAAAGAAAGAAAATTGAAGATGATAAAGCAACAAAAAAAATTCTTCTTAAAAGAAAAAATTAGTCCGGTATCTAAAGTTCCCGGGTTTCGGCACCACTTAAGTATCAGTGAAAGGAAAATGTTAAAAAAGAGAAGAAGGAATAAGATCTAACACGCTCCGGTATCTAAAGTTCCCGGGTTTCGGCACCACTTAAGTATCAGTGAAAGGAAAATGTTAAAAAAGAGAAGAAGGAATAAGATCTAACACGCTCTGACTGACTCAGACCGTAACTTATACATATATAAGATGATCAAAGATCATTCAGGCCAATCAGTATCATACCAGTTATTGGAAAAATATTTGAAAAAATTATCAAAGGTCGACTCATGTATTTCTTAACGTCAAAAGAAATTATTGACAGGCGAAAATTTCCTTTCGCTCTCAGTACTGATGATGCATTACACGCACTGAACAACCAGATTACATTTGCTATGCATCATAAAAGTAATTTGTTAGGTGGTTCGTTTGGATATTAGGGCAGTATTTGACAGCGCATGGTGGCCGGCTATACTTACTAATAAAAAAATATACAACTGTCTATGAAATTTATATCTCTTAATTAAAAAATATTTAGACAATAGATCTCATACTCTTCAAACTAACTTTTATACTATCACCAAAAAACTAATGATAGGTACTCCTTAAGGATCCTGCTTGTCCCCGGTACTTCGGAATGTACTGGTAAATACTATTTTTGAAACTAACTTTCCTAAAGATACAACAATTCTAGCTTATGCTGACGACATTTTGGTTCTGGTTAAACATAGAAACTTTGACAAATTAGAATCAGTTACAAATACTATACTAATAAGACTTGAGCGATGAGATAGGACTAACAAACTTCAGTTTAATGTAGGCAAGACAAAATATATCATATTTTCACGGAAAAGGATAACCCCCTCATTAAATATTGAGCTAAATTCTTCTGGACTCATACAACATGACGTATTCCGATACCCGAGCATTCTATTAAACAGGAAACTAAATTGGTATCGGCTTATTGACAATCTATACAATCAATCACTACAGATAATTAACAGACTTTCCATTGCCACAAGAATCAGGTGGGGCCTCAGATCAGAGGTACTGAAAGTTATTTACGAAGCAGCATTAATTCCAAAAATACTGTACAGTGTACATGTTTGGTATCATGGTGTAAATCACATGAGAAACTAAAGAGACTTCAAAGGCTGATGGCAATAAAAATATGTAAAGGCTTCAGTACACTCTCATATGAGGCTGCCATCATCCTTTCTGGAATGCTACTGATAAATTTAACTATAAATGAGAAAACAGAGCTATACGGAATCAAAAATATACATACTGATTACAAACACATATCACATGATGAGATAGAACTACCAATTCTATCCAACAAATGGCTGCATCCTACATCATACATAAATGTACTTTCACCGATGGATGCTTATGACTCTGATATAACTGACATATACACGGACGGTAGTAAGGTGGATGGCAGTGTTGGTTGTGCATGGACTGGTTCAGATAGACTTGGAAATGTAATAGAATGTCAGTACAAGCCAGCATTATGGTGTTCCAACAACCAGGCCAAGAAATTAGCTGTTTTAAAAGCTTTAGAAAACCTCCTTGAAAATACTTCTAAGGTGCATTCACATATAGTCTTACATACAGATAACATGAATGTTCTGCACTCACTCAATAAAACAAACATTCATGACCCAGTGACTGAGGAAATAAGACTAAAAATACTTCAACTACAGTATTTTAAAAAATCAGTGGAGGTATGATGGGTGAAAGGGCACTCGGGCATAGAGGGTAACGAAAGAGCTGAATCGTTGGCCAAAGAGGCAGCCAGGAACGGAGCAAGGCTCCCATCTCCCTTATCAGAAATCTCATCACAAATGCTATCATCAGCTCGTTGCTAGCTGGAACACAATGTGGAATGCTTTGGATAAATCACCTAGCCTTCGCAAATACATTCCACGAATAACATTACATAATCACAAACAAATACACAGCAGAGAATACATATTGACACAATTCTTTACAAAATATGGTAACACAAAATAATACTTGAAACGATTTAATATTATGACGACTGACAAGTGTGACGAAGATGGGCAAGTGCACAATTTCAAACATATACTTTATAAACGTAAACTATATGACCGACAAAGAATTCAGCTAATACAAGATGTAATACTGAAACAAGGTAATTGGCCTGAGCCAGAACACATACTTTTTATTAAATTTAAGACAGACTTGCTAAAATTCATAAAACAAATTGATTTTGACCAGCTGACTAATTATAGAAGGGAAATCTAAAACCTCTTGTGTTTGTTGATTTTTTTTATCTTCTTTTTTTTTCTTCTTTTTTATTATTAATTAATTATGTGTTTGTTTTACTTTTTTTAAAATGTTATACACAATGTAACAAATTATATTATACTCAAATCTTTTGTACTGTAAACATATAATATATATAGTATGCCTTTCATGGCATGGAACATGTATAAAGGAAATAAACTATCTCTTTATG
Organism: Halyomorpha halys; assembly: GCF_000696795.3. Lineage (NCBI taxonomy): Eukaryota > Metazoa > Arthropoda > Insecta > Hemiptera > Pentatomidae > Halyomorpha > Halyomorpha halys. The sequence continues at coordinate 5,661 of NW_027109970.1, read as the reverse complement.
GGGTTACCATTTAGAGAAAAAAATATATATATTGTAATAATAAAAAAAATAATTATAAAAAATAAAAGTAATTTTAATAGTTTTAACTTAATTCTCATATCTAAAGTATTGATTTTGAAGATGACAAGGTCAAATAAAAGATTTAATATTAGATAAATATGAGATTTTAAATTTTATTATATATAATATTATAGACTCTTAATCTCAGGGCGGGTTTCTAGGCAATCAGAAACAGACACTTTTACTATTAAAACTTAATTAAATTAATATCTTTTTTTCAAATGTATTTAATCTAGATAGAACAAAACTAACCAATTTCATATAATCTTCTTTTGATGATTTTCTCAACAAACTAACACTAACTATTGACAATCTTTCAGTAAACAACCACTAACAAAACAAAGCATTGGTCCTCTTACAGTTTTTTACTCACTTCTCATCCACCGAAGTGTGTTGTTAGGCGATCCAAACAAAGAGTCCTTTATTCTTCTTGAGTGACTCTTCGATGTCTTCTTTTTTCAAGATGTCTCTCTTGAGCGAGAAAAAAGATGAAGAGGACCTCCTCATCCAGGAAACATCATTCCCTCCCCGCGCCTAAGCAACGAATGGCTTCCAAAAACCAAGTTTTCTTCCTTCCCCTTCTCAAGGTGTTAGTTTTCAACATTGATTGTAGCACTACGGTTTTGAGTTTTTTCTTATGATTTCCTTTATGAACAATTTTCTTTAATACTTATTCTTAACTTTTTTTTTTTTTAATTTTTTCTTAAATGTACTGTAATTTCAATTATGATGGCAAGTTAAAATAAAGTTTTTAAAATATTTGAATCTGCTTAACATGGCCTCGATTCAACGAACTTTTTGCAGGACTCGCGCTGCCATCCTGACTTTGCACGATATCTTTTGTGACTGCATATTTTACTGATGAAAATTGGTTAGGTTGCTGTTAGGTTTGATACTACAAATAAACATATTGAAATGATAATTCAAATAAAACCTACTAGTCCCAGTTTCTGTCTCTAGACTCTTGTCCCTGTTTATTTTATATGAGGTCAGGAAAAGTGGTTCAGTCAGCACCTTCCCTCTTCTCCATTTGGGACAATGGCTTAAGTAAACATGTGGATTTAGAGATTCAATTTAGACAGGATTTTTATCATTTATATGATTGACCATGCATGTGTGTATCCATCTGTTGTGTTTGTGTGTGTGTATCTGTTGTGTTTGTTTGTGTTTTCTTTTAAAAAACAGGTTTGTTTAATTTTCATTTAATTGATAAAAATCATTTTTTTATTTATGATTATCTCTGAATTGAAGATAAAGTGTTATAAATAAATT
>NW_027109970.1:1535-4279 GCF_000696795.3 Halyomorpha halys | reverse complement strand
AAATTCATTTTATGTGTAAAATTATTCTGTTTATACTTTCCTTTTTATTTTTTTATTTTTCTATACTTTCTGTGGTTGTTATCTTGTTCTGTTTTTAGCCCTGAAGAAGGCTAGAAAATCTAGCCGAAACATTGGCACATTAAAATAAGTTAATCGAACTTATTTGTGTTTTTCATTGACCGCACCCCCAACCATCTTCTCCTCAAAAAATGTTCAAATTGCTTTTTAAGCCTTATGATCTAGCCAAACAATTTCTGATGCTCTAAACTGATAGAAAATTTCTTACTCCTTTCAATGGTATTATCAGGTTTCTTGAATAATCATTTTTGGAAGAGATAAAAAGATATTAATATGAAAAAGTTGAGAATAAAAAAAATTAACATTAAAGTTTAATTTTTAACTAAATTGTTAAAATTTGAATGATGGTTATTAGGAACTTTTTATTTCACTAATGTGCTCCTGAAGTTTCCTGTTTCATATATGGTACACCCTATAAGTGTATTTTTTTAGTACAAAATTCATAAAAAATACTAATTAAAATTTCTCAATAGCTCTGGCTACTTTCCCTGACATAATAAAGGCAATTAAAAACCTTTGCAAGCCCTTCAAGTGATTTTTGAAAAGCTCCTGCAGAATATTATCTGAATCTAGAATTATAACTGTTTCCTAGTTGTGTGATTTAGGAATGGAATTCTAGCTCTGCAAAATATCCTCGAGCTAGACCCAAACATGCTTGATCTGATTAAAGTCTAGATTTTGTGGTGGTCACTCCAAGATTGATGGCAATCTTCTCAATATACTTATCCATAAACTGAGCTATGCATGGTCCTGCATCAAAAGGAATCTTTCTAAAATGGATGGGTCAAAGTGCACAATGTGTCCGTCTAAAATTTTCTCCAAGTACATGTGGGTATTTAAGGCCTACACTGTAAAATCACTAATTTGGTTGTCGTTATAACAAATACTTCTTCAGATCATGATTGAGCCTCTTTGGAATGCAAAGACATGTGGGGACATGAGCTTCTCTCAATGAAAACAGCCATTTTAAATTACCTTTGATTCATTTTCACCTCATCAGCATAAAATATCGCTTCCATTCCTCTAAACTCCAATTGATGTGGTTAAGAGCACATTGAAACAGCTTCTGGTGAGAAGAGGGCCATACCACAGTCAGCAAATAAAGCTGTTAGCTTTAAGGCTAGTACACCTCGGTTGCTTTTTATCTCACCTTCGGAAGTATTAGCCTAGTTGTTTCCTCAAAGCATTGCAGAATTCAACCAATTGCTTTGGGATGATGCTGCCTCCTGACAACTTCACATTGGTTATATATAACCTTCTTCTAATGTTGTAAAAGCTCTTATAGAATCATACTCACTTAAATTCCTGTTGATAACCATTAAAATGTTTTTTAAAAAAGACTCTAATGAGCAAAAAGATTTGAAATGTCAATAGAAGGTTAGATTGTGATAGTAAAGAAAGCTCTTGACATCTATTTCAAAATCATAGCAAGTAAGTGAATTTAACAGGTATAAAAATAAAATGGCTTATTCATTTTCGTATTGATCACCGATACTATTCTGATCCACCTTTAAGGGCAATGCAGTCATTTTAGAGGTACGAAAAATGATTTTTTTATTTTTAATTTTATTTCTGAAATTAAACTTTTTCCTCAAAATTTTAGGGCCAGTCTTAAAACTTTTTGAGTTATTGGAAAGTTCAGAATATCTGAAAGTGATTTAAATATATATGTATTTATAACTTTACCGGTTATGCTTTGTAAACTACTGTATTGATGATTTCTATACTAAATTTTATAACTCAGTTCATTTGATATAATTTTACTAGTGTTTTATTAATTAGTTATATTCATAAAAGAGTTTTAACAGAACTAGTTGCATAACTAGGAGTCCATCCTCTCCCTCTTTGTATCTCCTAGAAAGGTCAATTTTTTTTTCAGTTCATATTTCTTTGAAACAATCAGTCCTATCCATTTACTCTTTTTTTTTAAAATAATTTTATCTACAATAGCTGGATAAAACATTTTAACATTTATTATAATTAGCAATCAAAAATTGATAAAATGATCGGCTAATAATGTAACGATGTTTACAATAAATTGCAAACTCTGACAATGTTAACTGAATTGTATAATTACAAAGTTTTTGTGCTATGATTTCAGAGGAACATAGTTGTAACAAAACAAAACTACAAGCATGTAAATTTATATTGTTATTCAAAAGAAATAAGTACTGAAAATATACTTCTTAAAAATCATACAACAAAACTGATTTACTTGGTCCCTCCACAAATGTATTCGTTTCTTTATGATGAAAAATATTTAATTAGAGAATATTATGCCAATGGAAAAAGTTAAGTACAAAATTATTGTATCAATACTTTTAAAGAGACTAAAATTAAAAGATGGCAAGTCCAGTTTGATCCTCAAACAGTCACACTGTCTTTAAAAAACTATACATACAGGATGATTGAATGGTATTTTCATTTTGTTTAACAGTATAAACTAAATTTATTATAAATGAATGGAATATGGTCCGGGTGCGGTAAAAAAAAACTCAAATAGTAGATAATTATACTATTTTATTGAGACAACGTTTCGCCTCACATTGCAGGGCTTTGTCAGGGCTAAAAAAGAAACAAATACTAGTTACAAAAAGGAAAAAAGAAAAAACATAAGTGTAAGATAACAGGGGTATAAAATGTAAAAAAGTAAGATATAATAAGAA
>NW_027109970.1:0-1485 GCF_000696795.3 Halyomorpha halys | reverse complement strand
GACCCTTGGCAGAAGAGTCGTCTTTTTTCACTCCCAACCCTTGTCAGTTGTTATCAAAAAATGAAACAGAAGACATGGAAGCTGCACCCACCCCTAGATAAGCCAAGCCCCCACCAATATTTATAAAGAATACAAACAATTTCTCACTACTATGCCTAGAATTAAATGAAATATTGGGCCCAGGAAAATGTCAATACCACACCAATGATACAAAAGTAACACCCCTGAAACATATAGAAAAATTATTAAATATCTATCTGAAACTAAGACAGATTATCACAAATATCAACTGTACCAGCAGAGAGCAGAGTTGCTATAAGGCAACTGCATCCATCAACACCCTGGATGTTATAAAAGAAGAGTTAACTGCTTTGGGATTTAAAGTTCGCCTGGTAGTTAACATTTTTTAAGAAGATAGAGATCAAGCAGGAGTAAAAAATAAAATATCCCTACCACTTTTCTTGATAGATCTAAAGCCTACACCTGGGGTTGAAAACATATGTGAGGTTACTCCCCTTTGTTATTCAAGCATAATCGTCCCCTAAACCCCTACCCAAAAAGGGAAATAGTGCAATGCCATAATTGTCAGGCTTATGGCCATACCAAACACTATTTTCACCATATACCCAGGTGTGTAATGGGTGGTTATAAAAATAAATCTGAGGATTGCAAGAAGCCCAGAAAAATACCTACAGTATGTGCACTATGCTATCAAGAAGGACACCTAGCTAATTATAAGGGGTGTTAAACTTATAAAGCACTAAAATCAAGTACATAGAAATCCCCGAAACTAGAAATGATATTTGGACATCTTAGACAATACAGGCAATCCTTCAAAATTGTAAAAGCACACGTGTCCTATGCTCAGATGTTAGGTGACCCATCAACACGATCTCAGCGGCTGCCTTAAATACAACCTCAAACACAGAACCCCTATCCCCAACTTCACAGTACCCAAAAGTCAAGCCACCACCAAATCTCCTACACCCCTCCTCCTAATAATTCCTATGATTTGACCACCCTATTGACATTGTTCCCTCCGAATTCAAATCCTCAGTTACCCTACCGATATCACTTCTAACAAATTTAGTATCTCACTTCATCTCTTCCTTGAATAATCCTTAAATATGACTCCCTTCAAAGCTGTATCCATTCCTTTGGAAACGAATGGTGTTAAAAATTATACCAACAAACGAACAACTATTACTTGACAAAACATAGATGTGGCATTAATTACTGAAACTTAACTAACCAGTACAGCTTTTCTAAATACCACAATACGTAACTTACCATACTGACCATCCTGACAGTAGAGTACATACTGGTACTACTGTCATTGTACATCAGTCCCTTTCCCATCATCCACTCTCAATGCCTACTCACAATTTCCTACAAGACACAGATCCTGTCTGTCAGTTCATTTTAATTCCTTTTAAGTTTTTTTCATTTTTTTTTTTTATTATCTCTCTCTCTCTCTCTCTCTCT
>NW_027109969.1:5487-6853 GCF_000696795.3 Halyomorpha halys | reverse complement strand
AATATGTAAGTAAAATAACATAATTAAGAAATTAAAAATATAAAGTTGAAACCAAGAAATATGAATATAGAGTAATGAAACAAAGTATAAAGTTAACAAAAGTTTAGAAAGAATTAGTGATTAGAAAATACGACAATACTAATATGTGGTGAACATACTAGTTAGAAACTAGAAACTAATTATATGGGTCAGGAAAAATAAGAGTGGAATAGAAAAACTGGAGAGGTAAAAGATAAATTAGAAAAAGAGAATAAAACATATAACTCACCTAGTTACAGGAGATTAAAAATCAAAGTGAGCTCAGCGGTACGTGCAGTAAGTCTCTAAGTTTAAAAATTACAAATCTGACTGAAAGGTCAGAATACGTTACAAGTTATTTAGATGGGTAAAAATAAGAAATTGAAAATATTTTTAAAAAATATATATTTTGAATATCATAAGAATTTTGATTTTATTTAATTAATTTTATTATTATAAAAAGGGATTAAAAACTAACAGGTGATGAGTGTTGTCCGTTTATGCTTTACTCTTGGATAGTCAGCAAACTGAGAAATCACAGAACAATAATCATTATTTCACTTGTTTATGTAATTTTTTTATCTCATCAAAAATTTCTTCTTATTGTTGAATTAAAATGATAATTATTGTAAATTTATTCAAAATTAATGTCGAAATTAGATTTTTTTTTCTATTTGCGACTAAAAAAATGACTGCATGGCATGCCTCCTCTGTTTATAATGAATTAAAAAAAATGTTGAAGCTGTAAATGACTGAAGTTGTTTCATTTTAGAACATCTTATAGCGAAAAGGAAGTAGAATGGGCTGATTTGATTGTAATAGCAGGTGGAGACGGAACATTCCTCCTAGGAGCTAGCCTAATTCGTGATCAAAATAAACCAATTGTCGGTTTCAACACAAATCCAGGCTGCTCTGAAGGGTATCTCTGTCTTCCGAAAAAATATTCTTTCGATGTTGATACAGCAGTTAAAAAAATTTTGAAGGTTAGAAAATCATTTATTTTAATAACATTACTGTTTTTTGCTAATAGGATTTCAGTTTTGTTAATTAATAAAGGAATGAATCATTTTTGAGGTGCCCACTATTGGTTAAGATTTTATAAAAGCATGTTCTCTCTTAATGGTGTGTTATTAAAGTATTTGGTTCTACTATTCTTATAGAATAATAATTTTATGTGCCCTTTTAACTCTCATCACTGCTTGTTACCTTCCTCATTTTATTTTCTAACAGCTGCCTCCGTTATAACATCTATACTTATTTTTCTTTTAATAGAGGGACTTATGAATCTATTAACAATGCCATCTTTTATTTTAGTTCTGTAGTTTTAAAATAGGATTTATATTTCATT
>NW_027109969.1:0-646 GCF_000696795.3 Halyomorpha halys | reverse complement strand
CACAGTTAATTTTAAATCAGGCTTGAGAAATTTAAACCAGAGTAATGCAGATATTCTAGGCAAAATTAATTTGTGATTATCATAATAATCATTCGGGAAGGGAAAAAGGAAGTTGCCTTTTGTTTTTTTTACACCATTAGTTAGTTAACTTGCATTTTATAAAATATTTAAAATTAAATTTACATAATTTTTTATGTTTATAGCATTCCAGAATATAAAAAATCGAAAACTATTGGACTGAAAAATGTCTCAAATGTTTCCTCAAGAGTTTTGCCATCTCTTGCACTTAATGAGGTTAGTTATTTATTATCTAGATTATGAATCAAAATTTCATTGTTTCTATATTGTTCTTGTAATAGGTGGAAAAGAATTATTCTTAGAACCAGGTTCCTTAAGAATATCAAAGATGTACAAATAAAACTGAAAAAATATCTGGTCAAAAGACTGCATTAACAATAATCAATTATTTACTAAATAATTCAAAACACTATCCAAATTATAGTCTCAAAACTTTTATTTCTTTTACACGTCCAACGTTTCGGCCATCTTCAGGGACAATCTACTACAAAAAGTTTCCATTATATGTATGATCCTACAACCAATTCAAATATTAGTAATGAAACAAAGTATAAAGTTAACAAAAGTT
>NW_027109968.1:202019-240354 GCF_000696795.3 Halyomorpha halys | reverse complement strand
CAAGACATAGAGAAGTTATGGGTAGGAATCAGAGATAACATTAAAGAGGTCTGTAATTTGTGTCTCAGAAAAAGGGAAATTAATAAGAATAAACCTTGGTTCGATGAAAAGTGTCTTAAAATGTGCGAACAAAGAAAAGCCCTTAAGTTAAAAACTCTCAATAATCCTACCGAAAACAATGTTACTTACTTCCAGGCCTCAAAAAATGAGACGTATAAATTCCTTAGAAATAAAGTAAGAGAATATTTTAAATATAAAATAATATAGATAGGAAAAAACAAAATCGAAAATAACTTCAGAGAAATGTACAAAGGTATTAACCATTCCCAGAAAAATAATAAGAGATAAAAATAATAATATATTAGCTAATCCGGTCGATATATTGGATACTTTTTAGAAACACTTTGAAAGTATTCTGAATATGGGAAATAATTGTCAATCTCCTCTGACTGAATACCAGAGTGCTGAACCGTGTCAGGAGGAAGTCCCAATGGCCATCGCAAAATTAAAACCTTATAAAGCAGCGGGAACTGACAATATTTGAGTGAACTAATCAAGGCATTTGGTGAAATTTGTTGTTTCTAAAATAGATCTTTTGGTTAAAAAGATCTGGGAAACAGAGGAGATGCCTGAGAAATGGAAGGAGTCTCTACTTATTCCTGTTCACAAAAATGGCTTGACGGCGGATTGTAATAACTATCGAGAAATGTCACTCCTTCCTGTATGTTATAAAATATTTACACTAATCTTAATTAGTCGAATCACGGAATGTGCTGAAGAAATCATCGGAGATTATCAATGTGGTTTTTGACGAAATCGTTCAACTATTGATCAAATTTTTTTTATTACGGCAAATCTTGCTGATAAAGTTGGAATGCAACGGAGTAGTTCATCAGCTATATATAGATTTCCAAAAGACTTATTATTCTATTGACTGCCAGAAGCTGTATAATATTCTGATCGACCAGAGAATACCCAAGAAGTTAGTAAATCTCGAACGGATGTGCATGACTGAAACGTTTAATAAGGTACGAATCAGTAATCATTATTCTGAGAAATTCCAGGGTTTAAAACAAGGTGATTCTTTATCACCTATCTTATTTAATCTAGAACTAGAATACATCATTAAAAGTGTGATAAATACCGAAAAGGGTTTAACTTTGGGTGGTAAAATACCGGTGCTTGGGTATGCTGATGATTTGGTATTATTGGGTGTGGAAAAAGAAACTAAAGAACTAAATACAACCATGTTAATAAACTCCAGTAAGAAACTAGGTCTTGAAATAAATACGGATAAAACAAAATACATGGTTAGCAGTAGGAGGAAATACGTTTGAACAGGTAGATAAGTTCAAGTATTTAGGTTCTACAGTAACTAGAAAAAATGAAATTGATGAGGAAATAAAAGCTAGTTTGAAGGCGAGGAATGGTTGTTATTTTTCAATTTTCAAAACTGTTTAGCTCGCACCTTCTGTCAAAAAACTTAAAAATTAAAATTTACAAAACTATTAAGGATATAAGGATTGGCAATACCCAGAATATATGTTGTTTCATTAAAAGTATGTGCCATATATTTTGTCTGGCAGGATACATATATTTAGAGACAAATAGAGCACTTATTGGCTCTATTATTATTGTCATCTGTTTTTTCACGCTATTGTGGGTTGAGTATTGGAAGTGGGAGACTAGAAGTTCAACCACCTTCATATTATTATTTATTTATTTTTTCAAATATTTAAAAATGTTTGCACTATACGTGCTATATCTAAGAAAACCGACTGTTGAGCCTCTCTTAGCACATCTAGAGGGAACTTCAAACCAACTGCACCTACCACTGTTTTTTTGTATCAGCCCATTGGTGGATATTATGACTGAAGTAGTGACACCTTCCGAATGATACAATTCTTCAACTCTATAGCCAGTTCCTGACATTTCCTGAGTTTTTCTCCCACAGTAGAGCTTTTATTATTGTTGGGGATATTATTATTTTGCTTACTAAAATAAAGATTCTTTATACTATTTAGTTAAACTAAATTGTATTTTGCTATTTAGTTTGCAGTGTCAGTTCAATGTTTAAAAACTTTGTCTTGTATTTTTTAAATTTGTGATATTTTTCTACAGGAAATATTTATGTTTGTGGATAACCGAATTGATGTTGGACATTTGATTAACCCTGAGGATTTTGATTCCACCAAAGTGAATCCTGAAATGTATGAAATATTCACCAATAAGTTTGACTGGGAGCAAAGGTGAGTTTTTGTTTTACTATCAGAAAATTAGTTTAAGGCTGAAAAAAAAAAAAAATAAATCTTTGAAGGAGAGACAATTAAAGCAGTTTGTTTTCACTTGTATCTCATTAGTTCCCTATAAATTTTAATTAAAACATACCTTAGTATATTATAACATACCCGTAATGGTGTGATATGCAATGGGAGGCACCAGCTGGAATTTTTAGCGCTAAGTAATTTCTTTTGTCGGCATGCCAATGATGCCGCCGGCCCTAGGCAGAAACCCATCGGCAAAACATCTAAAGTAATGTACGGATGAATGCTTGTTATTTTTTCACAAATAACTCTCTCACAAATCTAAAAGGAGATATATAGATAACAGAGGGTATGCACCCCCTGGGAATGGTTGACCATGTAGGCAGAGATACACAAATAAACAGCCCTTATCTCACACGTGAGCTCTCTAAAAACCTCGGGGAAAATACATAAAGAAGAAAGCCGCCTTAATTTAAACATGAAAGGTAGGAAAAAGACCGACTTTTGCCAAAGGTCATTGGACCTTCTCACCCCCTCTGAACATCACAACAACAAAAACCAATCAAAGAACAGAAATCAAAAGAAGGAGAGGGGAGAAAATAAGCAAAAAGGGCAGGAGGAACACAGTTGAGCACAGTCTGAGAGTTGGGCACAGTCTAGGAGAGATGGAGACTTGAGTGGAGTCTGGGAGAGATGGAGACTTGAGGACAAGCCGAGAGAGATGGGGACTTGAAAATGGTCGAGAAACACTTGAAGACCTGGAAGAGGAGAGTCTGGAGGAAGAGATAGTGGCTGACGAGTTGCAGGCCAGAGAAGGAAGTCATACCTTGAAGAGATTTAGCAACGGCTGCCGGTAGGCTGCGGAGCATAACGAATATGGACGCTCTGCCATGACAACTGCCAAGCCTACCGATGTACCAAAAGAAGTAAGACCTTTTCCGTAGTAATTTGAATGGCAATAATAGAATTAATAACTTAGAGTCAGTATAACTATCAAATATCCCAACTGGTACTTCTCAATTCATAATATAACAATTAAAGTATAAGGAAACAGGTCTACCATGCTCTCTCATAATATTATTCTTTGTAATGTATATATGATTGTAAATATAAAATATGTAACGAAGACTTTACTTTATAATTAAGAATCCCTGCATGCCACCTCATATATAATAGCATAGTAAATTGGAGAACACGATACCATTGGAAAAGAACTCCAATGATTAATTATAGATATTCATACCTAGCATACCATGTCAAGGGGTCCATGGTTTCTAGTGTTTAAATTAAATATAGCGCATACTTTGTCAGTCGGTTCCCATCAGGAACCGATAGAGATACATAATATAAATATATAATACATCATATGCATATCATGAAAAATACTTTAGGACATGTGTAAATGAAAGTAGTAAATGGAATTTGATAGTGACGTTAGAACATTTGTACATTCATCTCCAACCTTGAGCTTAATCAAATGAGCTGATTTCAAAATATAATATATCTACAAATGATATAAGTGAATATATTTTCTAATCTTCTTATTATAATATAGTTTTATTTTTCCCTTTCAAAAATTTAAGAACAGTAACCTAATAGTAATGTTTTTCTTTTAAGGTATATACATCCTAACTTCAGTATGTCCCTTCGTGATGATGTCACTCCTATACAGGTATTTCATTGTTTACTTTAGTGATTGATATTTGTTGTTTGTGCTTTGTTTTTTTCAGTTTTTTACAACTGATGCTGACTTTGGCAGGAATCATTATCAGCACACTTCTCTTCCCTAAACCCTGTAACACATTTCTCTAAACTGCATATATTCCTACCCATCAGATATTTTTGCATTGGTTCAGAGGCATTTTTTAGGAATTCCTTTACTATCTAACTTAGTATACTATTAACCCATCTTAACTACAATAATGGTTTTAATTAAATATTTACCAAATACTTACCCTTAAGTAGCCTTCTAGATTCTTCAGTGAAGGAATGATTATTAATAATGTTTATATGATTTTAATTAAAGTTTTCTTTTCTTAATCTTTAAGGCTAAATGTACCACTTCAGGGGATGCACCAAAATTAGTAGAATTTACTTTTATGTTTTCTCCTGAATGGATGGTCCGATTTTAGATCTGTAAAGAGCATTTTGTGTTCATTGAATTTACTGAAATTAGGTTTTAAAAACACCAATCGAATAATAAGATGGAAAAATATGAGTTAACGATAATTTTTTTAAAATGTGGCCTTATAGGCACTTGCAGAACCATTCAATGAAACCAATGAGACATTCTGCGAAATTATCACATTTATACAGCGACTGTAAAGAGAAAAAAAGGTTATTGTTTAGAAATGGAAGGAAGCGGTCTTGAGGTGGTTACCGGCTGGAACCACAGGGCAACCCAAACTGCTGCGAAAACTGATATTCTCTTGGTAATACATGGATGAATTTGCTTCATTTTTCCTAGGTACTATTGAATTAGTATTATTAGTATTTCATGGATTTTAGCCGATTGTTTGATTTTATTTTTTATTAATTTTTATTGGATGTTTTGATTTTTGAAATTATCAACAACTATTGGCTGTTTTGTACTTTCAGCAAATAATTTATAGAACATTGAATCAATAAATAATTCTTTAAATTTATTATAAATAGAAATGTCTTAAAATAAATTGTTGAAGTGCAATTATTTGTCCAAGTTACTTGTCTGTTAGTAACTAATTCGGAGTACAAAGCAAAAAAAGAGAATGCAACAATGAAATCCTTATTTCGTGGAAGTATTCTACTATATATTATCCTAGTAAATTTTGTATAATCATTAAAATATCAGTTTGAGTAACTTTTGCTTGGTCAGAGAAAATTTGGAGAAACCTCGAAAAGGGAACTTCGTCAATTTTGGTAGACTCCCTAGTAACATAACAGTAAAGAAAAAAAAAATCAACTAAATCGGATAATTATTAGAAAAATATAGCGTACTTAGATATTACTTGTGTATATAAGTAGAAATGTAATTATCTTTGTAATTTACCAACGATCTCTGAAAATTCATACCCAATTTACACACTGTTTTTTTTTAAAACATTGGGTGTCATTTTGGGAAGGTTCTTAGCTATTGGAATATTTGACATTCAAAGAAAATAAAAAAAAAAATCTGACTAGTATTATCAAAGATATAGCCTGTCTATTTAAATAGAAATGTAATGGTCTTAGTAGTTTACCAAAGTTCTCCAAAAAATCGTAACCAATTTACACGCTGTTTTTTTTTAAAAACGTTCGGTGTCGTTTTAGAAAGATTCTCATCTATTGAAATACTGGATTTTCTAAGCAAAGAAAACAAATCAACTAAATGGGACAAGTATTAACAAAGATATATTTTTTAAATTTCTTTATTGAGATCTACAACTGTACATAATCATACATTTAGTAAATCTGCTATAAGTTTATTATGGAGTGTAAAAGCGTGTAGAGAAACTACCTATTGATAGCACTCTAATACCGTTTTTACCTTAGAATGTCTCGAGACCATCTTCTCTTCATGCGCCTCGGAGGATTGTCAGGAATAATTGAGGAAGTATGGTTAGAAACTAGTGGGTTTGGGTGTGAGGGAGTTTATAATGGAAGGAATGATATCTGGTTTGGGCTAGATTGGTTACATATGGAACATTAAGGTCTTTATGTATGATTTTATTTGTGACCAAGTAAGGAGCATTGAGGATTTTGGATTGGATAAGAGAGGAATTTGAAGATTTAGTGGATCTCCGAAGCTTGACTCTGTATGTTCAGTAGGCCTTATTATAGGTGTGTTGATTAGTCTTTTGTAATGAATTGGAAGTTTAGACTGTTTGACTAGTGAGTGCTGTAATTGTGAGAATCAACGTGGAGTTTCCAGTTTTGTGTTAGAGTTTCAGTTAGTCGTTTGTCTTGATGTAGTCTAAGGTAGCAGATCTATCCTACAGGGGTAAGAGCAACATTATTAAAGTATGCTCTGGAGCAGTTGGCAGGTTTACGACAAAGAGTAAAGGATATTTGATGGGATTTATTTTTATACTCCAATTTCGGCACCATTCTTCGAGGGTTGTGATATGAGACTGGAGAGTTTGGAATGCAATCAAAGGGTTATTACTCCTATGTAGAGGATAGGACTGAGAATACCACCTTGAGGAACACCAGCGGTCTGAGATAAGAGGGATAAATAGGAACCATTGTGGTTTACTTATAATAATATATCATTGAAAAAGGAACAGATGATAAGAAAGTATGCAGGAGTTTGGAATTGACGGAGTTTGTAAAGCAGTCTCGAGTGCATGAGTCGATCAAAACCCTGCTCTATATTGAAAAAGACTCCCGTGCAGTATATTCTGCACTCCAAAGAGGGCGAGACAATGTCCACCTCACGATGACTGGTGATCTGGGATTATATGATTGGAATCTAGGATAGGGAATAGGTGTTTCAAAATGAGTTTTTCAAGGATTTTGCCCATGGTTGGTAATAGAGAGAGGACGGTAAGAGGATGGGTGTTCTGGCAGTTTTGGGGGTTAGGGTATCATTTTGACTATAGATAATTTCCATGGGTCAGGAAAATATGTGAAACGGAGAAGGCGTTATATTTGTTGGTGAGGAATAGGATGGCTTTACGAGGAAGAAGTTTTAGGATGTGGGATGTTATTAGGTCGTATCCAGGAGCTTTGCAGGTAGGTAATCTCTGAATGATGCTGGATATTTCTGAAGGATGAAATGCTTTAGGTGGTAGGATCATTTGGAGTGGAATATTTAGTTCTGCTTCAATAGATTCAAGGTGAATTGGGTTAAGGATATCAGGATGAGGAATGAAGGTTATTGAAATTCAGCAGAAGTTTGTTGGGTCTCCACTATCATTTGTCAATAGTTGTAAGATTTTCAGTAAAGTTAATTAAATTGTGAATTCTAATTTTCTAATTTCTGCTCTATGTTTGTTAGTCTATTTGGTATAATACGTTTTGTCAGTTGGACATCTGGTCCTATGCCACTTGCTCTGTGTTTTTCAAGTTTTGTTTTATTTATAAAATATATAATCATGGAAAGAAAACTATACCTTTTCTGATTTTGATATTTGAGAAGTGTGATCTACCCAAAAAAGTAATCTTAGTTTTTCTGTCCAAAGGAACTATTTGTTTTTTTTTTGTTTTTTTTATATTTTTTTTTCTTGTCTTTTTTTTTTATTAGATTTGGCACGAAAGCACTGTGGCCAATAAGGCCTATTGTGCACCAATTAAAAACACGCCAATACTGCAATCAGCATTACAGCAGTGCAATGAGCTGATTAGAGCTTAAGTTTGGTAGATTCCAAGAATCTTAATAAGCTTAAGGGGTTGATCAGCTCGCACTGTTTGGGATCCTATCGCCTAGCTGTCTGTAGATGGCAATTCTTCTACCAGAGAGCCCTTCCTCTATAACAGTGCTAGCGCAATGATTTATTGTGAGTATTTCAGATTGAAATACTGAAGTGTACATCCCTAAGGGAATAGATATACCATCCAATGGCTTATCGCCCCACCAGATGCCGGCTGCTGAGCCCTGGGCTGTTAAAGAGCAGTCCATGTAGCAATTAATGCCATTGTTTGGTTTATGTATCTTTGTTTTATCGATTTTGACACTTAGTTTAGTGCCTTTATATTTGTGGATTTGTAAGCTCTCACCACACATTTGAGACAAATTGGACATGAATTCAAATTAGATATACCAAAAATCATCATTCATGGGAAATAAACTACTAGAAACGAAATCTTAAAGAAATGATCACAATAGAACAGGGCAATCAACAAAAAATCAGATGTACAAAATTTATGTTACTTCCTCATAAACACATAAGACATAATTAACAACACAAATTTTATTCATATTTATTTTTATATATTTTTTTTAGCCTTGTCCTGATGTGTATTGGTTTCCTATAGTTACTCCTCGTTTTTGTAAGGAATTGATAGAAATGGTAGAAAACCATGGGAAATGGTCTTCTGGGAGCAACTATGTATGTTACACTTCTTTAGCTTTTTTGCATGTAAATATTTTTTTTTTTAGTTATATCAATGTTTAATGTTTGGTTTTATTACAGGATGAGCGTTTAGCTGGTGGTTATGAAAATGTTCCAACAAGAGATATTCATATGAAGCAAATAGATTTTGAAAGACATTGGTTATATTTTCTTCAACAATACGTAAGGCTGCTTCAAGAAAGAGTATTTATTGGTTATTTTCATGATGTAAGTGTAGTCAATTATGGCAATAATTTCATCGTGAATTATTTTAATTATAATCAAAATAATGTTTTTAATTATTACTATTTTAGTTAAATTAAATCTTTTGTTTGTGTTATGATGAAGTTATTTATTCAGCTAAGCTAAAAAAAAAAAAGAATTTCTTGCTATGTTTTAATTTCACAAATTTCAACTTATTTTATCTTTGCTTCATTCAGTCTTTTAAAGTTAATATTATAATCAAGGCCCAGATTTGTATGCAGTAAAAAAACCCAGAATAAGTGATATAATATGCAATACAAACGTGTAAATATAAAATATAAAGCTTAAAATGTTGAAATATGCAATAAGATAGCTAAAATATACAAAAAGTTCTGAATAAAGAAAGACATTAAACAGAAATTATTTCAATTTTTTTTTGTTCATAAACCAAGCTTTGTAAATAATTAAAACCACTAATAAACGAAACATTTAAAAACAATATGACACGCTTTAAATAGTAAAATATCAAAATAACAAAAACCTTCAATTTGAAACACAAAACAAAAATAACAATAATTTGATTTAAAAAGGATAATTAATTGACAAGAATAAAATAATAAATAAATCAAACATAAATTATTAGAAAAATAATTAAAACGAATAAGGACCAGAAAGTGTGTAGCATGTACATAGATTAGAAACATAACTCTCAGGCAATATTTAAAATATGGGAGTAGCATTTAAAAACTAACCGACATGCTGGACAAAATAAATTAAACACAAATAGATTAGTTAGAAATATTATCTGCATTAAAATTTATTTCAATATGTATTTATAAATTTCATTAAATCCTAATTTTTTGTTCTGTATCCACAACCAGATTATAGTTCGATATCATTAGTACTCATGCCAATTATGCTTTGTTGTCAAAGTAATGGTGGGGTCCCTTGACATTGATTGTGTGCAATGCGCACTTGATGACTTTTAGGGGTAAGCTTTTCCAGTGTATTCCACTAGTTTATCCTGAACAATAATGTTCTTGAATTTAGATCTCATTTTAATGACCTCATTGTTAGCACAGTTAAAGATGTCCTATTAATGACCTCATTGTTAGCACATTTAAAGACGTCCTATTAATGACCTCATTGTTAGGACATTTTAAGACATCCTATTAATGACCTCATTGTTAGGACAGTTTAAGACATCCTATTAATGACCTCATTTTTAGCACAGTTAATGACATCCTATTAAACTAATAGTGCACTGGGGATGATTATTAGACTCATTAACTTCATTTTCTTCAGAAATGATTAGACTACCTTCTGAATAAAGTAAATTAACTCTGGCAGCCTTGGGACTGGCTGAAGAATTGAAACTTCCAAAAATAAAATAATGTATTAAAATTGTATTAATAATTATCATGCATTTCCTCCTATAGTTTAAGGGAGAAAATAGTTTCATAATTATAATAATTTAAATTAGGACAGTCATTTTGTAGGTTGTTTGAACAGGAACATTTTTTATATTGTAACAGGAGAGTTTAAGGACTGGAGCTTTTAATCGTACTAATGCACTTGAATTGTTAAGCTACTATAAGCTACTACTCTCCTGTAATAATATAAAAATTTTCCTGCTCGAATTGACTTAGAATATGGCTGTTCTAATTTTTTATTATTATTATTTATTTAGTTGAAGAAGGTTGGTGAATAAGTTTACCTTCAAAATAATTGTCATTGGATGACAAACATTATTAAAATGTTGTTCAGTGAAATGTGAAAAAAAAAACCTTATTTGACCACATCCTCAATATAAACTGTTATTAAGAGAATTTCATAATTAACACCCTTAACTCCTTATCTCTGAAAACTTTACTGGGCCTTTTGTTTTGTTTTTTATTTTGTCACCATTATACATCCCACTCTGCTATAAACTCAGCCTTATGTAGTGAATGATATTTGATGGTTAATACTTGATGAAAATGTATAAATAATTGCAGTAAACTATCTTTTTAGCCTCCACAAGCTTTGATGAACTTTGTTGTACGCTATCGACCTGATGAGCAACCATCTTTAAGGCCTCATCATGATTCGAGTACTTACACTGTAAATATAGCTCTTAACCGGAGAGGTATCGATTATGAGGTAATTATAAAAATATCTATAATTTTATAGTATTCAAATTTTTATTTAATTTGAACCCATTTACATCACACAGAAAAGTGAAAAATTTGTTCTTATCACCATACATTTGTGAGTGAAATTGTTTCAATATATGAAAAATGAAGGAAATATTGCGTAAATAAAGAATTTTTACTCTATTAAAGATTACCAATAATAAGAGGAATGTTAACAGGTTACTTTCTTTCATTATATCTAGAACAATTTTTGTGCTAGCAAGCTCCTGTTTACACTCATCCTTTCCCTATGTAAACCCTAAAATTATGTATATTTTGTTCTAGAATCATAGAATCGCTTGTAGTATTTTATTCTGAATTGGACTCTCTTCGTTTTGTTAGATTGAATGTAGAAATTCTGCTTCTACACTTCATCAAGGACTCATCCAAGGAAACATCTAGGCTTGGCGTGATTACTTCTTTGAATCTTTTCTTGATCATGTCCATTATTGGTCTAATTCTATATAAGGGATCATCACGCTACAAACGTTCATTATTAACAAAGTGTAATTTTCTTGAAATTGCGATGAACCTATTTTGGGACATCACTGTTTTGAAGTACCAAGTTGCAAGAGGCCGTGACTCTGCAAGAGTTGTATCGCCACAGATGATGATGACTGTTTTGAAGTATGGTGTTTCATTGCTCTTGTCTGTACTCCTATTACTATGCAGTGTAGGTTTTGCACCATAAACATCAATATAATGAGTGCAAAATAAACTTGCAGTTCTTTACAGAAGTTTCTTTGAAACTTGGATCCTTTTCACTAAACCGATTAGTTTCAGTTATATATTCAAGAATTTCCTTTATCATAAATGTTCTGTCTAGTAGAATTAGTTGTTTTCATTTACTCCACCAACAGATATAAATTTATGCAATTTAGGTTTGTCATTTTTTTCCTCTCTCTCAAAATTGCTTTCACTTTGATTATTACCGCTGCTATCAGAAGAAATCACTATAAAACAACTGTATTTTCTAGGACTAATTACATCTTCACTGCTGTCGGAAACATAGCTGTTAATTTTATTTAATTTTTGGCCCTGAAACTATTTGCGACCACCTCTGTTCATTGACTACGCATATACGCTTCGTGATAAATGCCAAAGTGAAAAGCGCCATATACATGCACTCTGGTAATAGTTCTTAGGCAAAATGCACACTTATTGCTTGTGATGCAAATTGGTTAATTGTGTTCATCAAGTAGTTTTGATTTCAAACATTTTTATTAATAATAAAATATTTAATATAAAAAATATGAATTTTCTGTTCTTATGTAATTTCGATTTAGAATTAAATTTTCTATAAGAATTTATTTTTGTATTTTCTCTATTTTATAAAAACAATTATCAAGGAATCATAGTTTACAAGTAAATATCTGAAGAAGTGTAGCTTTCTTCGCATCTGATAGTGTATTATTTCCTTCATTGTAATTAAAATATTCGGTCGGAATCGACACATCTACCACCAAATATTAGATACTGTTTTGTGGTTTTTATGTTTTACTTAGTATCAAATGAGATTTTAATATCTTATTTGAATTTTATTGCACAGTTTGAAAGATGCAAATGTTATGTTTAACAATATGACCTGAATAATATTTAAAAGGTATTATAGATATATTGGTGGTTAGATAGAGGAGCAGTTCCTAAACTGGTTGCTGTGGCACCCTGGGGTGCTCTAAGCATATGGCAGGGGTGCCACAGACAAACTCCACTTTCTCAAAGTATTACAAAATAAGGAAAGATTAAAAATTAAAATATCAAATATACAGTGAATTCCTACATTTGCTTTGTGCTGGTTTTTCTTCTTTTCTTATCTATTCAACTGCTCTATAGATAGTAGTGCTGACATTTTATTTTAGCTCAAGAAGAGTGCCGCGAATTTGTTTTAGTCCAAAAAGGGTGCCATGAATTTTTTGTGGCTCTAGAAGGGTGCCTTGGTGAAAAAAATTTGGGATCCTCTGAGATAGAATAGTGTTATGGTAGAATATTGCATCGTGCTGTAGTATCTAGCTGGTATAATAGGCACTTTTACATGTTCTAAAACTAGAACTATATGTCAATTATTGTTTTAATAATTTGTAATTAAAATAAATTTGCCAATATTTTTATTATAAAATGTCATTGCTACAATCATAGTTATAGTCAAGATATCAGTATCCGTACAATGTATCTTGTTCATAAAAATTTTTTTTGAGGTTAATAACTTCCAGTTGAATGAAATTTGAAAAAAACAGGGCTGTGCTGAGGAGAAGTGAAGATGCACAAATAAGTTAAAGTAGAAAAGAGAGAACAGTGTAAAGTGTGACATGATTTCCTAAATGAAATTATGAGGTTTAAAGTACATGAATATGGGACAGTGGTCCCGAAACGTTGTACCATGTTATGAAAATTTAATACAAATTTCATTCAACTGGAAGTTATTAACCTCAAAAATTTTTTTTATGAATTGACTCACTAGACTTCCTATAGAGATAATACAGATGTACAGAGATGATTGTTATGTACAGATGAAAATCTGATATGAAAACATAGTTTTCATTTTTACAAAATCTTCCTCTATTCAATTTATTTTTTTAAAATCAACAATTAATATATTTGTAATTTCAAGGGAGGAGGTTGCAGATTTATTCGCTATAATTGCAGTATCACTGATACCAAAGTTGGCTGGTTATTATTACATCCTGGACGTCTTACTCATTTTCATGAAGGTTTACTTGTTTCGAAAGGGACACGCTATATCATGGTTTCCTTTGTTGATCCATGATCATGTTACTTATTTGGTAAGTCACTGTTTGGTAATTATATTCTTCAACATTATATTTAAGAATTATGTTCAACCGTTGCATACATTAAACCATTATTTACTTAATAAATAAAGTGCTTTAAATAAAGCATTTACCAATTAGATATATTCGATAAGTTATTGCAAGAATCACAATGAATTTAATTGTTAATACTTGTCTGTGTGCTTGAATCCTTAATACATCATTTGGAACTCAATTCTACTTTATGAATGAAATGGGTTGGCTGAACAAGAAACCATTAATTTGGCCCATTTGCCCAATGAATTTGTATAAGTAATGACATTAGGAGAGCGGTGTATCAGTTGGTTGTATGGCACTGTATCACTAACTCCAAGGACTCAGGTTTGAATTCAGCTGAGGCAAATAATTATTTATTCTGCTATCGTAGCTGTAACTCAACCATGTGGCTTCAGGAAGCCCTCTGGGGTCCACTGAGACTGATCATGAACATATCACCTCCTTGCACAACTGTTGTATAAGAAAAAGTTCTTCCTTACTAAGTACTGAACCCCTGACCCTTTATGGGTTGTAGTAGTACAGATTTTCATTTTCAAATAATGAAATTGGGCAGCCTAACCTGATTAACCTTGTGTAATTTTCATTTTGAAGTGTTTCACTAGGTTTGGTTACACCTATTATGGATTATTTAATATTCAATTATTTGAGTGCATCCATTTACATACACGGCAATTGCATTTAGGATATGTGTTATCATAGATATTTAACTTGTTAAAAATTTAAAAAGTTGTGCTGTTTGTTATGGGGTCTTCTTTTCAACATATCCTGTAAATCTGTTGAGAATATATGTGACTCATGAGCTATGCATTCAGTAAGAATGTGCCTAATGGTGGGATTGCTTCAGAAGCGACACATTGATGCATCTTCATTTTTCATTTAATGAAGGGGGGTGAGTTTAGTATGACTTATTCTGAGATGGGTTAGAAGCACATCTTCTTTCTCTGGCAGCCTCAAATTTGTTTCTTTCCCAAAATGTGCTACATGTACCCCAAAAAGTATGAAAAGAGTTCTAGGGGGTTGTTCAGGGCACTTTTATTCTATTACCACAATTCTATAAATTCCAAACTACTGCAGTATAACCTCTTTAGATTAAAGATAACAGTATGATAGTGATCTTACCTAGTTTGTTTTCTTACCTAGTGTATCAGTTGTTTTTTACTTTTTTCACCTAATATATCAAACCGTGTTATGAAACATTTATTGAAAGTTACAATTGCAAAATTAACTATTCATAAATACAACAGTGCTTATCTTACCTTGTTACAGTAAAGCAGTAAATTCTTTATTTCTATTAATCATTTATCTGTTTTCACTCTCTACCTAACGCAATAGTTATACCCAAATTAATTATCCGAAGAACCCCACTTATTCTGGGCATAGTGTAAGGGTGTCCTAAAGAGGCTGTGGCCTCAACAGGGGGTATGCACCACATTACATTGGGTGTTGACTGCACCTAATATTCATAGCAATTTTTTTTTAGTGTTTAAGGTTATAATTTCTATATTTTTTGTCTTTTCCTGCATCACTCTTCCATAATAAGTAATCCACAATCTTGACCAATTATTATCGATCATTTTCTCAACCACAGCCAACAAGATACTCATTACACTACCCTACCCCCTTCTTAAAAATGTTCAGTCTTCTTCACACGCTGCATAAGGCAGAAGTTGATTCATTTGATGTTTGATAGAGAAGATCGTTGTTTTTGGTCACTATGAAGTACTGGTACTGGTAATGGTGGGGGGGGGACAAGTCCGGCAAGTGGGCCTATTGGTCCTTTTTGCCATCACTATGAAGTAAGGAACTTCCTAGTTATTCTGGAGATTAGGAGATTCATTAGTTTTGAATCTCATAATTAAGATTATTGACTTAAATTAAAATTTTTAAGGTACATATAGTCAGTTATAGTATTGTATTTTTTTTTCCTCAGGTGGAGACTCAACTTTATATAAACGATGTTCCTTACTTTTTATAATGTTGTTTTATATTACCATTTTAACCCATCGATGACAATTAAAATATTTATAGATATCTGTACTAGTAACAATTGTTGATATTAATTTATTGATATTGATAAGTAATTTAAAATTGCTTTTTAGATGGTATATTCCAAGTTAGTGTTAAATTTGAGCACTTGTAGATGATTAATGAGAATTTTTTGTTTTGCCAAAGATGACATTAATATTATTAAGTATTTTATTAGAACTGTTTTAAATGATCAAAAGGTTTTTTAACATTTAATGTTTAAATAGATTAGTGTTTTATATGTATTGAATAATTGTTGTTTCCAGTGTTTATTTTTTTGTAATCAATATATGTAATAAATGTTTTATATACATTTTTAAATATCTGTTTTCATTTATGTGACCCCATAATCTATTTCTTTATAAACTATCTGTGATGAGGTTGACTCTATTTCTTTTCTCCTGCTGTCCAGTTAATAGAGACTTATTTAAAATATGAGACTAAACCTGTGTCTGTATCCATTTATTAGAAGATCCAGTTGGTTGAAATTGAATACCAAACCCAGTAACTTCCAGTAATTTCCTCTATAATAGAAAGTGTCAGATTATAATGTACAAATAACTTACTTCATTTTCACTAAGCAACTTTATTAAATAGATGAACTTTATTTTATTGATTCTACATTAAATCAAATTTAAATAATAATGATTCTGTAATAATATTTTGTAATGTTTTCATTCGTTTTCTGGAAGAATTAGATGAACTTCACACTGGGTCCTGTACCATTTGTACCATTCTAAAAAATGTCTATGGAGCCTTAAGAAGAGCCAACTGAAGTATAACACATCAAGAAAGCTGACTGCTCCCATTATAAGCAATGTTGTCAGCTGACCAGTCGCTTGAATTATTTCCTAAAACAGATTTAAGTACATAAATAATGATGATAAATGCTTTGCGAACCCGAAGGTTCAATACTGATACCACCAATTGTTGGCTACATTCATCTTTCCAATGCCACCCATCCATACCCAAATTTATCATATCTGTTTTGCAGCAGTTCTCCTACCTACAATCTGTTGTATACCTGTGTATACGTATATCCGTCGGTTCAGTGTTAATTAACATTTTAGGAATCCAATCATTACTAAGCCCTACAACCTTTCACACCCCTCTCATTCAGTGTTGCATTGCCTTCTAAATTCCCTGGTTAACTCATCCTTTTTCGCCCTGAATATTTTACTTAGTACTTTATTTCCAAAAACCTTAAGGCGCTGTTCATCCCTTAGTATGAAAAGCCATGTTTCGCATCTATAAAGAACAGTGGGAAGGATAATGGTTTCATAAATTATAACTTTTAATCTGGATTATCTCTCTAGGATAAAATATATAAGGATGAAGATTGGTGTTATGTTAGTTTTATTATTGTTATAGGTTTTTATAGTGCATGAATATGGGACAGTGGTCCCGAAACGTTGTACAATATCATGAATAAATAATAAATAATTCATTCAGGAATGGAAGTGATTAACCTCAAAAAATTTTAAAAGAATATAATTTTTAAGTTTCTGGACAGAAATTGTGAGCTAAACAATTTCAAAATTGAAAAATAAAAAGCACTTCTCGCCCTTAACCTTGCTTTTATTTCCTCAATAATTTTGTTTTTTTCTTGTTACTGTAGAATCTAAATACTTGAACTTCTCTAACTGTTCAAATGTATTTCCTCCTATATCTATATCACCATTTCTACTGCTAACCATATATTTTGTTTTATCTGTATTTATTTCAAGCCTTAGTTTATCAACATAGTTGGGTTTACTTTTATAATTTCCTTGTCCTCACCAGATAATACCAAATCATTAGCATACCTAAGCGTGAGAGATTTAAGAACTATTTGATTAAAAATTGATCAATTATTATAATTAAAAATGTTATTAAGATTTACATTACAAAAGGAACATAAAAATATTATGTTATTTATTATTTATAATTATATCTTTTCGGTTGAATGAAGCAAGTTGAGTTAAAAATAAATCGAGGGAATAGGAAAAAAAACAAGTATATAATATATATAAAATATAAAAAAGTTACATTAACTACTATATTTGGCTGGAGGAACGGAATACTAAGATCAACTGATTCTATTTCATCCAACTGCAATATTTCCATAAGATTTATCGATTGATGGTTTGTTAATAAAATCAATGGAAAAGCTGTTAAGAACCAGATGCTGTCTGAAACCATTGATAACCTCTCTCTTCTAGACTCCTCTATGACTAACCAAACAGTTAATGCTTTTAGAATGTTATACCTGAAAACAAAATCAAATTACTATTTTCTATTGGATGAAGGACAATTAGATACATTAATTGAGAAAATAAAGCAATAATTTGGCATTCTAAACAGCTATTTTACACCATAAAGCATTTGGTACATGCAATCGACTTCATAAATATTGGTTTTTCAACTTGGTATTATGTTGTAAAATCAGTATTGAAATTCCAGGGGGTTCTAATTGCTATTTATTTGATAGAAGAAATTGTAAAAATGTCATGTGTTAGTAATTATACTTTTGAATAATTTTGAATCATATTCCTCTTGGTTTCAAATTTCCAGGTTATTTAGGTTTGAATAAATGCACTTAGTTTTTTCTTTCTTTTACCTAACTTGCATGAATATTTTTATTGTAGATTGGATCAAGGGAAACAAATAGGAGATTTATTGAACATTCAATTTGACTTTTATTAGCAAGTTGTGAAAATATTTGTTGTCTATTCTACATGCTATTAACTTTTAGTAAACCCTTTTCAATGAGTAATTAATCATAAAAACTGAGGAAATACAAAATACTGTGTTCAGTAGCCAGAAAACCTCGACATTCATTTAATCATATTTTATAATGTTTATATCTTATGATTTATTGTATTATACTTGCATTTATTTTAATTTTTATTTATTCTTGGTTTTCTGGAATTTACATTGCTTGGCTATAAAATATAGGGTGTCAAGAAAATGATAGCTATTTAAAATTTAAATAAATAAATGATGATCTCTAAGGAAAATGATTTATTTATTTTAATTTTATATTGATTACATTATTAATGTAGGCACAATGGGAATTCATTCAATACAAATTAAATGACAAAACATGTCAAAACAACAATCAAAAAGAGTGAAAATTATTTGTTCTTCAAATAACTAAGATCCTCACAGGTGCCTTGATTAGAGAAGCATTGCAATGGTGTTACTGCAGTTTTTGGAATTTTGGAGCAATAGAATCCTTTGTTCTATGGTGGGATAGAGAAAGCATACTGTTGACCAGGACTGTGTTGGAACATCCATGTTCCTCTCTAGCACCCACATGTCTCTGAGTAATTCAAGGAACCAATAGCATTCACTCTTCTGAAATGCTATTTAGATAGTATTTTTAGTTAATAATTTTCTATTATAAGATTATTAGTAATAGATAAATTATCTTCCTTGAGGATCTTTTTTAAATAGCACTTTCCTTTTTTGCTAAATAATATACTACCTCAAGGATATGATTGATGCAGACTTAATGAATAAAGTATTTCTGTTAAGATAAATATAAATTTGAATGATCCTCAAAATCATATCCTTGATCTATAATGGATGCATAGGCAACATTTGATATGCATAATAAAAATTTATAATAGTTATTTATTAGTATTATACTTGGGTCGCCTTCTGACCGTGAACCTGAAGCCACAAACCTCACACCTTACAGTGTCACTTGCAGCTAACCATTGCTCCAGGCAGCTTCTGTGTATGCGGCCCATTGTGCCTCGGCAGTGACAAGGGGAAATGCTCGGCTCAGAAGCATTTTCTTCTTGGCAAATACGGCAAAAATATCTGGAAAGAAAATTCTTACACTTGAGTGCGTATTTCATCATTAAACTAGAAATGAAAGTGATGAGAAAAAAAAGGAAGAAAGTGCTTGTTATTTTTCAATTTCGAAATGGTTCATCTCATGAATTCTACCCAGAAAGTTAAAATTTACAAAACTATTATCCTTCCTACTGTTATTTACAGTTGTGAAACATAGCCTCTTATACTAATGGAGGACCAATACCCTAAGGTCTTGAAAATAAAGAATTGCATAAAATATTCAAACCAATAAAGATCCTAATAGAGAAGTCTACAAAATATTGATTTGAGGAAACTGCACCTAGTAAATATAATTCAGGTTAAAGCACTGTGGCTTGTAAGGTTTTAGGACTTAGTAATGAACAGATCTCTAGTATGGTAATGAACACTGAACTGGTGACCTTCTGGAGATAGACTGAAACATTGGTGGGAGGATTGTGGCAAGACTGATCTTGTAGATTTCAGTTTGGATGGGCTTCATTGGACAGATGTTTGTAGACATCATTTGATGGAATCAAAACTGAACCTTAGAGTTTGCTAAGGCTTTATAATTATTATTCCTTCATCATAGAAAAATTAATTTTAAAAAGAAAACTTTAATAAATTGTGCTTGTGGATGCCATAAAAACAGCAATATTAGAGAATTTAATCAATAGTATATGTGGCATAAGGTCTATAGGTGAGATTAAAGCAGAGTGGATAAAAACCTCTAATTAAAGGTGGAGGATCAAAAAAAAATTTTTATATTTATGGCGATTAAGGGTATAAGAGTGGAGTGAGAAACAAGCGATGCAAATACAATCATCAATATAAGATGATGAAAAACAATAAAATGAAGAAAATAAAACAAATTGAGTGAACTATATTGTAGTGACCACAATCTGTTGGCTACTGCTCAAGCTGCCGATTGTCCTTTACGATACGCTATGACGAACTTAGCTGTGGCAACTAGAACTACTACAGTCCTCAGGCAAACGTATATAGAAATGTATATTTCTAGCAAATACTTAGGTCGTAGAAATTAATAACCATGTTATATGTGTGATATTCCTAAATGTATATTAGAATAAATCAATATTACAATAGAATTTTCGAATGCACTAAAAGCGAACGTCTTAACACGTTGCATCTCTGGATGGCGTTTAATAGCTCAGAAAGTATCAGCGCTCTCAGCATCTCGTATGTTTAAAAAGCAATTATGTCAAATCAAATAATATAATTTATCAATCACTCCTTACAGTGATCCTTAGCACTGCTCCAGTAAAAGGACAAATGTTACAAAAACGCAATGTATGTTATTTTATTTTAATAATATTATTTCTATTGGGGCTATGAAAAAAAAAAAACGTTCTGGCTCTGCAGTCCGAATTTAATGAAATAAAGAAGCCAGCAGAGTGGTCCCTCCCCATTCATTAAATAAAAGGCCTAAAGTGCCAAAATAATACCCTATCCCAATAATACCCACGGGAAAAAATAGGAAAATAATATGTAAATAATGTGCATATAAATATATTTGTTATATTATATATTGTAATTGTATAAATAAATAAAATAGGAACGAGGGAGAAAATAGAAAAAAATCAGCGCGGCGAATTCCTCAAGCTTCGGATGCGGAGGCTCGTCACTTCTAGATATTATAATCAGAGTTTCAATAGAACAACCATCTCAATACAAAGATAAATATTTCAGCATAGCAGTATTAAGCATCTTAATACAAGAAGAAAAAGGTAGTATTTGAATTATGTTTATCCTCACATCATGCATTTACTCATTCATGTCTATTTCTGTTTTAGAGGGATCGGAAAAAAAGAAGCAAATTTCTCCTCTGAGAATTCCCCTCGTTAGGAGAAGGAATAATGATATACATCAGCGCATTATAGTGCTGTTTCTGGAAATGTATATTAATATTTAATTTCATTCTGTCCTCTCTGGAGGATCCAGACCTCTTCTCTTTCCTAAACTGTGTTCTTTATCGTAAGAACCTACGACTCCTTTCCATAGAACATATATACTTCTTGTAATGATATTCTCTTTCAACTTCTTTAAAAATGATGATTTATTTCACCGACAATAACTGGCAAACAGAATGTATACTGTTACGTTTTTAGTAGGTTAAAATATAATTTAACATCGAAACATGCAGCCTACTAGATTTGACGGTTAAACTCTACCGCCACCGTTTCCCCACTCCTGGCGGACAAAGTCCTAATCCTGTTCATCTATGACTCTTCCCGAATCAGGTTCCCTCTTTTCGTTCATCCGGGGCTTACGTTTTTGTGTTCTAGACTTCTAAGTTAATGTGCAATGTTCATCATTTTCTTTAATTTAACTTTATGCTCGTCTCTAAAGACTTACAACCTTTAGGGGTTATACACAAATCTAAGTCAGGTTCAGTTATTATCTTTCCACTTAATTATCCTAACACTTTACCTTCTTATTTTCTATCTTACGAACCAAATTAGACTAAATATTTATAGGAGGCACTGCAACCTTCAATTCGTAAGCACTAGCTATGTGTTGTTGAGGTGGCTGTGTTATATCGGGTGGTTCTGACTCCAATTGAAGATGTGAGGTACTCTATACCAGAAGGCCTCGGCAATGCTTGTTCTTTCAGGTTAGTTGGCTGGCAAAGAGATGAATGGACAGGATGAGTCTTTACGGCTAGTTCCCGTAAGTACTTGAAGATGGAATCTTCGCTCTGCAAGGTTCGAGCCTGCAGTCGCGAAAGGGTAGATAAGTCCATCGGATTCGAGCTGTAGCTACTTGCAAGAAGGAAACTTCGTTCTATAAGGTTCGAGCCTGCAGTCGCGAAAGGGTAGATAAGTCCATCGGATTCGAGCTGTAGCTACTTGCAAGAAGGAAACTTCGTTCTGCAAGGTTCGAGCCTGCAGTCGCCTTTATTATTTATTGATTTCAAATATTAATAAGGATGTAACATATTTTTGCATAGTCTGTTAGTTTTAATATACTATCTTACTACAATTACAGGAATTGAATTGATTAAACTGCCCCAGCTTCTTTAAGATAATTACCAGGAATTAACCATAGATGTATAATTTATAATTATAAACGATAGAATAAAAGCTTACTCTTCGGAATTCCCTGTTTTTTGAAGAAAGGAAGTTGCACTAAATGAAAAGTTCTCTATCATGAATTGGCAGGAGTTGGATTCCTCGATGTCAGCGTCATGCCCACTTTCTATGCTAGTTTCATATCCGTCAATTGCCTCTTTTGAGAACTGTTCGAGGATATCAGTCGCAGAGCTACTTCTGGTGAAACTATCATCTGAAACAGCTTTTAGACATAAAGCATAAACAATTTTAAAACTGGTTCATTGTATAATGTTTTTTTTTTTTTTTTTATTAAATAATCATCACTGCCCTAAGAAAGTACTAATTAACTCCAATAAAATAATATTATTGAAGAAATGTGATTTATGTTTTAGCTATACATACAACAATCAATAAATTAGAGTGAGAATTATAAAGTAGTTCCTTACCCCTCTCCGTGTGTGACATATTTCATTGACACTTCTGTCAAAAGACTCAATTGAGAGGTGAGAGTACGCCAAATCCTTCACACTCATGATATCCTCTGCTTAATTAATCTAGCTTTCTTTATTGCAACTGAAATAGAAATAATGTATTAATCTACTACAATATAATACTATAGTCTAATATAATAGAATAGTAGTTTTTACATATAGGCCAGCCAATGAGGGGGATGTATAGGGAAATGAAAAAACAGCTTAAGAAAGCAAGAAGTGACTTCATGGCTTCGTTTGGACTACCAAAGAGGTGAAAAGTTCTTGAATATTACCAAAGTTAAGAGGTTGGGGAGATCATATCTTTTGTTTATATCTTGAAAAACATTGGTTATAGCTTAAAAAATTTCATGTAAACATTTAAAAAGCATTAAATTTCATAACAAATGTGAAAACAATTTTTTTTTACTCACTTTTAATTTTAATATTTAATCTTTGGAATCGACCTGGAAAAGTATAATTTAACTCTCTCCGCCCAAAATTTGAGGTTTTAAATTTCATGGTGGATACTAACCAAAATTTGAATAAAAAAAAAAATTCGCCGTCACAGTGGAAGGCTTTACCGGAGGAGACTATGCTATTTACTTTTTCATATATAGCACCAATGTCACAAGCCATTCTTCGATGATCCTAGAAAATTAACATTATCATCCGGCATTTAGTTTTAAAATGGGAATCGATAAAATAAAAAAGTATGTTGTATATAGAAGATTAGAGGCTTTAAGTAGAAGACTTTAAGCAAGTTTTAATTCAAATCACTAGAGCTGTGTTGGCACTACGGTCTAGAAAAAAAATGTTTTTCGGTCTAGATTCTACATAACAAAAAACAAAACTATTTTGTCCTTTTTTGACCGCAACCCTGACCAAATTCATATTTTAAATTATACGGTCAAATATATATATATATATAAACTTACGAGCACTTGGACTGAAAGACTTAAAAAAAGGAAAAAAGGGAACAGAATTAAGGTTTATTTACATGGGGAGTTAGGATTAGAGTTGAATACATGCCTTGTCCAACCATAACTTGTATATATGTATATTTATAGCATAAAAATTAAATTTACATATATGTAAAGTAAGTATATCTCTATTCGATAGATAATGAAATTACTTAACAAATTCATCCAAACCGGACCAGTATTAGCAATAATAGGTATATTTCTTTCCTTAGATTTAGATAAGGAGGAGAGTAATCGGGTCATACTTTCTATTTTCAATTTTCAAGGGATCGATCCATTTTAGAACACTGAGAATAATAATTTTATGTACGCATTTCAAAGGCAGCTAAATTCCATACAAAACACATAAACCAAAAATCATGTAATCGGGCCGGTATTGGCTATTTATGATACGGCTTATTCAAGTTGCTATTCATCTAGGTAAATTGCTTTGTTTCCCGTCGAAACCAGTTTATTTTTCGTTTATTAATGTTTCGAATAATTCAAATCTCAACGCTGCTCTTCGGTGCACCCCTTCTGCAACACCTATACAAGAGCACTCTTCAAAAACTGCAGAGCTTCCAGAACTCCGCCCTTCGGCGAATAGTAAGAGACACAACGTTATAGAGGGCCAGAACTACTGTTATACGAGAACTCCAGCTTCCCTCTGAGGAAGGAGTTTGGGCTCTGCAGTCTAAACCTACCATAGTTCACCACCAGCAAAGCGGACCCTCCCCACTCAACATATAACTGAAGTGTATATTGGCGACTCTTCCCACACAGTGGACGTACACAAACTCACCTTAGAATACCTCAGGTTAAAAGAAGGGTTGAACACTTATTGTATATATTTCTATATTTGTACGTGTTACTCAATATTTTATTCCATAGGAGAGTACGAAAAAAAAAATCTGGACACATTTCAGATGCTCGTTTGAAGGATAATTTAATTGTTAAATACTATACACTAAAAAAAATAATGAAATAAAAATAAATTCATAGTCGGATCAAAATTAGTAAAAATAATAATGCTAAAAACATAGCAAATCCGAAGGTTAGGTGCTAATACCACCAGTCGCTTTCTGCATACCTCTGTCCATTTATGCCTGTCCATATCTACATATCAAATCTTTCCACCTACGCTTCGGTCTACCTCTCGAGTCTTCACACGTCGGTTCGGTATAATTAACATCAGGGATCTCTTTGTTACTTCTAAATTAACTCATCCTTTTTCGGTCCGAATATTTTATTTTGAAAAATCTTTAGGGTCTGTTCTTCCCTTAGTGTAAGATGTCACGTTTTGCAAACATAAAGAACAGTAACGGTTTTGTATATTCTAACTTTTAAATTTCGAAGATGAGAGCTAAAAAAAAACAATATTAAAATACAGGAAGACATCATTGTATTGGCCTTTGCAGCCTAAGTGTTAAGGAAAGTCGCCTGAATGGATACAACATATATATTTCTTAACATCTTCAAAATTTAATCTTAATAAAATATTTTCTGTTAAATATTACAATTCTTCTTTTAAGTACTGTTTGTAATCTTCAAAAACCAAACGTAGAATTTAGAAACTGCACTTAGACCTCGCCTTTGATAAATAGTGAGTTTAATGAGTGCTAAATTTGGTGAAATTTCGTTTTTCCAATATCTGAAGAATACATTCACAAGTGGGTTTAGCAAATTTGTGTTAACAATTGGGAGTTTTTTTTTGGCTATTTTAAATGTACAGAGATACTATTTGATATAGTTGTGTATATTCTTATAGTTACTGTTAACTATCTGCCGTCAAATGCAGCGGTGGCCAAACTTTCCTTTCCACTCTACCCTTCTTAGGCTAAAAAATGGTTTAATAAATCGGGAAAATGATTAAAAAATAAATATAAAAATACTTACAAATTGAATAAGTTTCACCTGCCATGTAAAATATCCATTGTGTGTTTTGTAGCCGTTTTTCTTTGTGATGTGTATTAAAGCATTGTCATTGTATGAGTGTTATCTTTGTGATGTGTATTAAAGCTTTGTCATTGTATAAGTGTTATCTTTTTGAATAATTTTAGCATAGGTTAGTTCAGCTGTTTATGGATTCATTAGTAGCTAGTGTAGAATTATCAATTATCCTATCTTTTACCTATTATTTATTTATTTATCACCCTACTCTGCCTATTAGACAATACGTGTATTCGCAGCAGTTGGTACAACTCATCGCTGCATATGACCAACATTTACATAGCTGTGCATACAACTTGCTATTGTTACAAAATAAATCTTGCTCTCCTCCTGAGGCCTTGCTGGTGTAGCTTATTCTCTCCTACCCAGGGAGAAGTGAGTAGGGTCCACAGCCTCCTTACATCCATACACGAAGGTCTTGTAGTGCGGGTAGTTATCTTTCTTCATCAGCTCAGGAAGATCGCTCTCAGTCAGAACATAGAGTCCTGTTTCCCTCATCATCTTGGCTCTCAGTGCTTCATAGGCGGTACAGGCAAGTAAGACGTGCTCGGCGGTCTCAGGAACCTGACAAATTGGGCATAGATGATCGATGTTTATGCCATGTACGGCGAGCTTAGCTCGGAAACCCCCATGCCCCGTGAGCAACAGTGAGATCCAGTAGTCGGGGAGGACCCACGTTGATTCTAGGCGTTATTCAACGGTTGGAAAGTACTTCCTTAGGGTGGCCCCTTTTAAGCAATCCACCCACCGTCGATTCCATTCTTGCAAGGTTTCTTCTCGAAGGATCCTCATCCATCTATTAGGGCTTTCACCAATACGCGCTTGGAGGTTCTCCGGTAACCCGTCAGACCTATCTTTTACCTACCTACCTCTATATCAATCGATTCATGGTAATTATCTCTTATTACATATTGGCCTAAAGGTCAATTCACACGAAGTTCCGCTTCCCTTCTTCGTTTTTATTTTTTTATTACCCCCTTTCTGGTCATTTCTGACAAACGGGAAGGGGGGATTATCTAGAGGTAACCAACCTGTTCTAAGAAATGAAAAAAGTCGACCCCAGGCCGGATTCAAACCGACGCCGCCGCAGTTCCCAGGCTGTTAAGACCTGAACCTCAACCACCTGAGCTTATTTGTTTATTAGTGGCAAACCTCTGAGGGGTTGTAAACCACTAACTTAAAATCTCTTCAATTTTATAAAGGATTCTATCTTTTTTCCCGATTAATAAAAAACAAGTTTGTACTTTGTGGGAAACGTATTTTTTTATTTGAATTATTGGAGGCTCCTTGTTATCATTCATAAAAGAATATAGTTCAGAAAGTAAGAATATGTAATACAATTATTGATTACAAATCCTCCCGATGTAATATGATATATTTTAGGACGTTTGGTCTCTATGACTCTTAAGTCAATATTCCTCTCCGTCCTTTGCATTTCTGTATATTAATTCATACTTTACTTAGTACTAGAGCCGGGAAGAAAAAAAGGCAGTTATCTCACCCTAATTTTTGATTACTCTAATGAAAATAGGTATAATTACTAGTCAAAATAGATGAGTCTGCCAAGTATAGGTAGGAGGAATAAAAAATGGCGGCTGTTTCAAAACATTAATTTTTCATTTGGAGCTCTATATCTTAAAAACTATCAACAACACTAGAAAATTTAAGAGAATCTTATTTAAAGAAGATTAAATTTGCTGAAATATTAGCCCTAAAAGAGCTATTAACGTCCAATAGTTTTTGAGATATAGCTTTTTAAAAAGCATAATTTCTCAAAAATCTACTGAAAGATTAGTACTTCACTAATTTATTTTGAGAAATCTATGTCTCAGGAACTATGTGATGTACAGATGTCTATTAGCACTCAAATTAAAGCTAGTTTAATGGACTGTAAAGAAGTTTATAACCTTTACCTTCGTAGGAATAGTAGTTTTCATGATATATGCTAAAATAAATTGATTTATAGTTGTTCAGACAATAAGTTTGATTTATGAAAAACTTCATTTCAGAAACCATTGAACGTACAGATGTCTGCCAGCGTACAGTACTGTCGTGACAGTTAATAGTACAAGTAATGTCAGTAAAGCAACTGTCACATTTATACGGTTTCACAGTTGAACTATTGTGTTGAACACTTTCCGTTATTGCTCCAAACCTTTAAGTCACTGCCAACATGTAACTATTTGATAGTTGCAGTTATGACAGCATCCCTGTCAAGATAAGTTTACAGTAGTGACAATGAAGGCCTGGCATGATCATTAATAGTACAAGTAATGTCAGTGGACTAACAGTCGCATTAACTGTCATATGTATACACCTTGACAGTGAACTGTCGCAACATATTAACCTTACCAAATGTAATGAGGACAGGCGGGAAAACATTGTTCCTCTATATCATCCCCAAAAAGTAAAATTGTATCTATCCCAGGTCCTACAAATAATTCTTCCAGGGACTAACACCAATCCAGGAGGAATCCCAAAATTTACCCGAAACCTTAAAATAATGGAATTATAATGAGGAATTATTTTGTCATAATCTAATTCAAATAAAAATTTAAACGACTATTTAACTATAAAATTTCTTTCCTAATTCTCTTATTCACTTAAATCTCATTTTCACTTCCAAAATTGCTCATCTTTATTTATTTCTTAATTTATAACATATTCTTATGATGTATATATCTTTATTGAACACCTTAAGTCAAACTCGCTTAATCCTTTATTAATACAATTTCATCCAAACTCTCTTTATCTAAATGGTTTTCAATTTATTATAACCAAACTAATTCACCAAATAGCAGTTAAATCAGAATCGAATTAGTCTATTATGTGAAATTTCAATTTCAACAAGTTCTTATGATGCATATGTCTCATAAAACACATTAAAAGCTTAACTCTCTTAATCCATTTACATGATTAATTTTTCTTAACAAAACTAATTTACCACTCACTACCTAAATCATAATTAAATTCATAATTATTTGACATTTCTAACAGATCTTTTAATTCAGAATGTCAAAATAATAGTTCAACCAACTGCAGAAATAAAAAAATGTAGAAAATAATAGTTCCGATTAGCATCGTTAGAGGCCAGCACCATACAAACTGTCGCTTCCCTAGTCCAAATATAGCTTGAAAATATTTTTTAATAATAGTTCCCTTAGTTGACTACAGATAACAGCACCAATCAAGAATGGTAAGAAGTAGTACTTCCGATAACAGCCGAAAGAGACCAGCACCATCCAAACCACCATTTCCGAAGTCTAGCAAGAAAATTTTTGTTTTACATTAGGATATTAGGAACGCACAGGAGCTCAACAAGTCCGTCAGCCGTTACGATTGTGTTGGAACAAATCAAGTGTTCCAACACAAGTCTTAACTATCTGATCCAAGCAGTTGAGCTCCTGTGAGTTCCTAATATCCTAATACAAAATAAAAATTTCTCTCTTAGACTTCGGAAATGGCTGTTTGGATGGTGCTGGCCTCTTGCGGGGGTTAATGGAATTACTACTTCCTATGTTTCTTGATTGGTGCTGCTATCTTTACGCAGTTAGCCGAACTATTATTAAATAGATTTTCTATCTAAATTTGGACTGTCTTTAGATAGTTAGTTGAGCAATTATTTCAACATTCTAAATTTTCATTACATGTATTTTTTTCTCTTTTATTTATCGGAGATAAAACGGTGTATAATTTATTCATCTGTGTTTTAAATTAGTCAGTATTTATTATTATTGATTTATGTTCATTCCTTCATGCTCTTATTAACTTAATAAACTGGATATAAAGTATGAAATAGTAAAATAAAAATTAAATATTGTCCTTTAAAAAATATTATTGTTTGACTTTAACTATGATAAAATAATTTCACCTATTTATAAGTGTGTCTTGCTTTGTTATAATAAGGTCAGTTAGAAACTTCAAATAATTTAATTATGATTTAAATAATGTAAAGTAAATTAGTTTTGTTATGAAAAATTAACCATTTACATGGATTAAGAGAGTTAGGCTTTTAATGTGTTTTATGAGGACATATGCATCATAAAAACTTATTGAAATTGAAATTTCCCATAATAGACTAATTTGATTCTTATTTAATTGCTGTATTGTGAATTAGTTTGGTTATGAAAACCATTTATATTAAGAGAGTTTGGAAGATTAATATGATTTTCTCTAATTATATTAATATATAAGTGACACCTCTATTCCCCAATAGAAAATACAACCCCCCTTGAGCAGTTAGCATTTGAGTTATTTGGTGTCACATTTTTGCCTACATTATTTTACTTATTGATGAAAGCAACTTTACTAATTACTATGATGTCTTATTAATGCTTTAAATGATTTTGGCATGAATAAAGCATATTTACTGAATTTTTGTATGCTTACATCCCTTTTAATTATTTGATTTAATGATAATTCTTCAAACAAAAATACATTGATTATACTTACATCCTTTTAATTGCTTACTTACATGATTATTTTTCCATTGAATGAATATTTTTTGTTAAAGCAAAAAATTTATTTACAACAAAGAGGTTGAAAAAAATTAAGAAAAAACTATAACTCAACAAATAAAACATTTCATTAATTTAAGCAATAATACAATAATTATTTATACTTACTTACCTTTTAATTATATTATGAAACAATTATTTTTTCATTCATTCATATTTTATCACATGACCCATAAGTTAGGCTGGGAATACAGAGATTAACAGATTAGTTTCAAAATATTGGAAAGGAACTCATTTTTTAAAAAAAGGACAAAACCTAAAAATTGACTGAATTCCCCTAAGGACTAAATGGTCACCTTATTATAAGCTTTATTACTATGTATCAATAGATTGATCGGTCAGCAAAGTAAAATTTCTTCAGCATGATAGATTACTTGTGACTTCTTTTTCAGTATCTCTTCTCTATCAAACATAACTTCCCTATTTGATCTAAAAACATTTTCATACATGTTTTAGCAGAGCTTTGCAAAGTAGGAAATATATCCAGGAGGTGGAAACCGTAAAACTATTCATTTGCAATATACTGAAAATTGTTTTTGTTTACTTTAAAAAAAAAAATACATATAAGTCCTTTAATCAAGAGATAATCTATAATATAGAAAAACCAAAGACCAAAAATATTTATTTTTTTACTCAGGGTTCTCTGAAGTGTTAAAATCAGAAAAACATTCTTCCTTGTATAATCAATGTGGTAAAACACGAGTTGTGTACAAAAATTTGTCTGACTCAGTTACAATTATTTGTCTACTTTTTATATCAAATCAAATGTTCAGTATAATGCATTTATTTACATCATGGAAATAGATTAGGTCTGTTCTAACAGTCCAGAGCATGTGTAGCAGGGGTTCTACCTCCCAAAATCTGTACTGCACATGCTCTGAATGGTCAGAACTGGTTGTTAAAGCAGACCTATTAAACTTAAAAAAAAAAAAAAAAATTAGTCTACATTAAAATGTAAAATAAATATCTCTATAGGTCCCACAGATCCTCCTGTCACACTGAAGATTGTTAACTTTAAGGTTAAATCATAATTTTAATGTGAAGTCATATCTTTAAATCAAGACAAAGTTTTTGATTCCAGATTTCTTTTTATCTTAAAACATAGGGAAATAAAAATAGAAATATTTGACAAATACATTTTATTTACACATAATTATTTATAAAATATTTCTCTTGGCACAGTTTGGAAAAACCAAAAGTAACTTACAAAAATCAACATATAGCATAATAATAAATATGCAGAGCACAACTTGCATTATGTATAACAAAATTAATTTTTTTGATTAAATAGTGCATAAGCACTGGGAAATTATCATCAGTTTGTAACAGAATTTTTTTATTACTACTTAATACATTATTAGTAAATTTTCTTTCTCACATACTTAAACATACATTTATATATATTTACTATTTGTTGTTGGCAGTGTGAAATTAAACTACCACTAGTTCCTCATTTCATAACTCCTAATTCATCTAACAACCACAGATTAATCATGTATAACTGTACAAGTTTACAGATTTTTTTTATTTCAGGATCTAAAATATATTGTTACATCCTTAAAAGAATTCTGTCTTTGGTCTACCTTTTAGTTAGGTGATAAACAAAAGAAATTTAATTATTACAAAATAAAAAGTAGATTTCATTATTTATCTACCAGTTAAATTAAAAAAAAAAAAAAAAAAATCTGTATGGACATATATAATTAAGACAAATAAAAAAAAAAAAAAAAAATCTGTATGGACATATATAATTAAGACAAATGAAAATAGAACATAAGAATTCATCTCTGTAAACTAAAACAGCCAGAATCGATTATCATACACTGTATTACAAAAATTCATGCTTTTATTTTTGTTTTTGGTGTATGCTACCAATAATATCAGATATCTATATGATCAGGTTATAAAACACGTGGAAGTAATATCATACTGGTAATTAAAATTGATATTGACTTGATAGTCATATCCTGACCATGTCCAGAAATAACGTTTCATGACTAATTACAGAATTCAGTTTGAAAGAAATATGATTTCATAATTTACAGTAATCAATAAATTTTAAAATTTCATTTTTTGCCTTACTCCAAAAAGAGCTAAAAATGGTAGTAAATATTTTACTACACAAAAAAAAAAAAATAATAAAAAACATTCATTGAGTAAACGATTTACTTTAATAAATAGGAATCCCCTAACAAAATAGACTCAAAGCCAACATCTTACATTACCAAGGCTTTAATGATCACCAGCTGGTTGGATTGGAAGTCTCCTATTAATTGGTCTCCTCCTTCCTATTAGTGAAGCCAATTTATTTTCTGTAGTATGAGGTTGCGGCTCAGTGCTGCTCGGTGGAGGAGTTTCAGTCTCAACTGGAGCTGGCTGTGTTGTTGTTTCAGCAGAAGCTTCCGATTCAGTTGTTCTTCTTCTATTGTTCAGTCCTAGAAAAATTATATAACATTAAAAATTATATTTAAAGCTACAAATCTCATGCTATAGAATTTGGCACTACCTTAGGAATGCCTTTTTGCAGATGATTCAATAATTAAACTACTCATAAGCTTGTGATATTAGTAACAATAGTCATTATTCACAACTTGAAACTGATGTAAGCAGCTTTTAACTTGAAATTTATGTAATAATATTTACTCTTTAATAAGAACATATCTGAAAAAATGAATCCAACCTCCCATCCTCCAGGACATCGAAAACCACATATTTAATTGAAAATGATCATACAAAGTAAAACAAAATGGCATTAAAAATAATAGCCAAAGTATGGTACCTTATTGGAAGTCCAATATCATGGTCCACCTTATAATATTATAAGCTTTATCAGTTAATTATTCATGATTCATTTTCTATAAACTTTTTCTTAAGATCTTCTACTTCATCAACAATAAGCTTAGTATTTTTCCTTAACTGCTTTTTGTCATCATTAACCAGCTCAACAACTATTTCTGTTCCAAATGTTTCATAGGCCTCTTCAAGAACAACTTGAAATATCTCACATTCAACATTTTCAGTTACTTTACTGTCGTTATAACCTCTTTCCGTCAGGCGACCATTCAAAACAGAAATACTAGCCCTTATTATGTACACTTTGTCAAACCATTCCTTTGGAAAGAACTCACATGAATGATATTCAATTATCAAACCGCCCTTTTCAGCTTTCTTTTTCAATTTAGCGATCACCCTATCTTCATCTATTACTTCACAATCCATCTCATCATCATGTTCCTCAATTAACTTCTTAGAAATGGCAAACTCGCTAATGTTTATGTATTTAAGTCCAGTAAGTTTACAAACTTTCTTAGCAATACTTGATTTACCTACTGCAGGTGTCCCGGCAATAAGGATGTTTGGTTTACTTCTGGACATTTTCATAAAAGAAATCAATTGAATACCAATTTCAATCTATTCCACACTAACTAACTTAATAATAACCACTAAGACCACAACAAAAACATGCTACCTGAAGGCACTAATCTATCAGGTTATGGATATTTGCCAATGTGGCACTTTACAAAGAGGTTAGAAACAGCACATGGGAAGGTAACATAAAGTGGTGGAGGGAGAAGATATCAAGGACAACCAATCTAGGGACCTAATGGGTTAAGGCAGAGTTGGGTAAAACTTGTAACTAAACTACTAATAAAATTAGAACTTCAAATACAAAATACTTTTAGTAAAGCAAAGTATTTCAAATATAAATTACTGTCAAGTATTTTTGAAGAACAGTATTTCAAATACAAATTATACTTGAATGGAATATGGTCCGGATGCGGACAAATTATACTCACATATTTGGGAAGAATAGGACTTTGTAATTGAAATACTTATTCATAAATATTTGAAATTCTTATTAAACAGCTGCTAAATAAGAGGTGCTTTTTGAATAAGTTTTAGTTTTTACAAAACGAATAGAAAAAGGTTTTGGGAATAATTGGTCCACAGTTAATCCCATGATATAGTTTCTGTCACGACAGCATTTACTGTCATGGCAGTAGAGTCGCAATAGGTCTAGCATGTTAGCTGACAGGACATATCGTAATGAAAAACCATTTATCATATCAAAGATTATATATTTCAATTTTTTGTTAATATGTAACTACTATGTTTTTTTTATGAAAACCTACATTTAAAAAAATGGGTAAAAAGTTATATTTTAAGGGTTAACAAAAATATATTAAAAAATGATAGTTTTAAATATAAATTTCTAATGAAATTAATTTATAATTGAAACTCTATTGAATATAAATTAAAAGTTATTGAAATACAAGATATCAAATACAAAATAATTTTTCTAATTTGTATTTTTTGCTTAAAATACAAAATAAAAAAAATTGTTTTCTTGTATTTCGAAATATATTGTCGAGCTCTGGATTAAAAACCAGCTTATAAACATGCCTTTACTTAATCAGAGGTCAAAAAAAGCTTAAAGTACTTTATCAATACTGTAAGGGTTAATAAATTAGGTTGTGAGTTTCAAAATAAAAATGACAAAAACAAAACTTACCAATGAGAGGTCTCCTTTGGTTGTTGAATGGTCTTGTTTGTGGGACAACAGGTTGGACCTTGAGCCTGGGTCTAGACCTAAGCTTTGTGAGTGCATCTCCCTCTGAGTGTGCTGGAGCCTCTGGTGTAGTGGCTGCCTCTTGTTCAACGGGTGCTTCAGAAGGTGCTGGGGATGGTGCAGCTGTAGTACTTGCGCCAGGTCTCAGAGGCCTCAGGTTTAGCCTTGGACCAGGCCTCAAAGGTCTGGCTCCAGCAGTACCCCCAATTCTTACCCTACAATATTTAAAACTAGTACATAAAGACTGACAAATAATAGAAAACCATTCAAAATAAATAATGAAATTTTCTTTTATGAAATAACAATAACAGTAGACAACATGCCTATACCCTAATTGGAAAAGCTACTAAGAATAGAAAGGAGGATCTTAAGAAAATCTATGCACCCAAGAAAACACAGGAAGGTTACAGGGGAAGATCTAAGGAAGAGATCCACAGAAAAATCAAAGACCTGGAAACCGAGATAAGAATCAGAAGGCTGATGTTCTATGGGCACATGAAAAGGATGAAGGAGGAAAGATTGAACAAAAAAGACCTTTAACAAAATTTTTAGCTACAAAAGCATGAGAGTATACACAAGGCAAATAAGAGAAGAATTAAAGAACCTTAAAACTTCAGATACTGACTGTCTAGATAGGGATACATACAGGAAAAAAGAGGGATGTGATGTGGTCCAAAGGAAGAAAATCAATATTCCAAAAGAAGCCTAACCAATGATATTCGCGCAGTCTCAGTGGCCGGTAAGTGATTCAAAAAACAAAACACTAACAGTAGGAAATTAGAAAATAATACATTTCATGTAGTATATTCCTATATTTTCTCACCATGCACATATTTCATTTTTTTTATCTATGTTTTGGAGCTCTTCTTCTCCCTTTTCTTAAGATTGATACATCTGAAATTTCACCATTATATATACATTACATATCAATTTTATATAAAATACAAAATAGTTATTTAGTTATTTTTTTCCTTAATAGTATACCTAGTCCTAATCAATATAAAAAAATTTGTCATGTTTAAGTAAAGTTATACTGTGCACTACTACTATTTTTGTTATTAGTTATTTTTGCATTATCAAAAATAGTATATTAATTTTTTTTTTTTGTATTTTTTCATTAGTTATTTTTTGAGCTTTGTTTAATATGTTTTCACCTAGTTTATTTTTGTGTGTATGGATGATTGGGTAGGTAATTACAAATTTTATTATTGATCATTGGTTTTTTTTTTTTGACCATTTTCATATTATCTTAATTTAATATAAATTCCATGTAATATTGTTAGCTCCATGTTATATGATCTAATGTTGTTTATTGTTTTTTCAATTGAGTATAAAAAATAATATTACAATTAAAGACAAAAACAAATTTATTGAAGGAATAAAATTAATTGTTAATAATGGCTTCTTTAAATATAATAATGAATACTATATGCAAGCTGGGGCCTGCCGATGGGATCAAACATGGCCACTAACGTGAAAACACGTCAATGACTTGTTAGTAATAATAAAATGGTTCAACAGCAAGGATGACAAATTAAAATTAAAACACCAATTAACAACAACATTAGATATCTGGACATGGAATTAATATTAAATAAAAATTATATGAAAATATAAATAAAATAGACCAACAGAATCAATAAGCAGTAATAAAATTTTAAATTACCTATCCAATCATCCATACACACAAAAAATAAATAAGGTGAAAAACTTAATAAACAGGACTTAAAAAAT
The DNA here is from genome assembly GCF_000696795.3 of Halyomorpha halys. Taxonomy (NCBI): domain Eukaryota; kingdom Metazoa; phylum Arthropoda; class Insecta; order Hemiptera; family Pentatomidae; genus Halyomorpha; species Halyomorpha halys. The sequence continues at coordinate 203,773 of NW_027109968.1, read as the reverse complement.
AACAGATGAAACAAACATATAATAAACAAAAACATTTATAAACAATATATTGTTAGAAAATGGAAATTCAAAAATACTGAAAAACAAATTATGGTACAGTAATAATAAAGGAAAAAATAGTTAGGAGAAGGGCCAAAATACAGAATATGATAAAAAAAAAAAAAAAATGAAAACAAGATAAATATTCAAACCACAATTACAGATTATTATAAAAATATAAATAATAATGAACATATGACACATAAGGATCAGGAGAATGATGAAAGTAACATAAGAATCACTGAAATTCTTTAAAATAAATTACATACCAGAATTAAATTAATAAATAAAACATTCTATTAAATTAATAATATCTTACCTAGGCTTTGCAGTGGTGGATGTGGATTCTGCTTCTTCTGAAGGTTCTTCTTCTTCAACAGGAGCTGGTGTAGTGGAAACTCTACCTCTAGTCCTATATCTAATCATATAAATACAGTTTTAAATCTCTCTCTCTCTCTCTCTCTCTCTCTCTCTCTCTCTCTCTCTCTCCCCCCACACACACAAAAATACATACCTACATACATTATAATAATATTTTAATATCTCCAGTGAAGATGCATTGGAATTGATATATAAATGAGAATAAGAAAAAAAATATGTATGTCATAACTCTATTAGATACTATGAGTTTATATGCATAGAAGGGTGTATTTAGTATATACTATATTAAGTATCATGTAGTAATCAAGTAACATGATTAAATGTTTTTAGGTGAATAAAAGTAGAAAGATTTAATATTTGTTTTATAATCTTAAGCTAATAATTATTTACAATTTATAGTTAATTTTTTTTAAAAATTGAATTATCTTTATTTATAAGAAGATGGCCAGGGTTGCGGTCAAAAAATAACAAATAGTTTATAACTATTTAATGTCCGATGTTTCGCCCCACTTTGCAGGGTTTCATCAGGGCTGTTCAAAGTGATAGGTCAAACACCATGTCTGTTTAGCCTATCCAACCCTGACCATCTTCTTATATTTAAGTTTTACGGACAACTATATATATGAATTATCTTTATGTATTAAATTACATTTGGATGGATTTGACTTATCAAACATGACTTAATCCATTTAAACATGATTTAGGTATTTTTGTTATTTTAAATGTCAAAATAATTTGTTTGTTATATTTCAAATTAAATATGTAAATTGTTCAAGGTCATAGAGGAAGTCCAATGGTTACCTCAATGGAAGTAAGCAAAGACAGCATAGTGCAGTGGTTTCCAACTTTTTTTTTTGGCATCAGAACTTTTTTGGTACTAGTAGGAAAATACTCTACACTAACATTTGACATAAATAAATTATCAAAACCCATCTTTTCAGCAAAAGCTAAGGAAGGCTAGGATATCTACACAAAACCTAAGCAAAAGCTAAGGAAGGCTAGGATATCTACACAAAACCTAAGCAAAAGCTAAGGAAGGCTAGGATATCTACACAAAACCTAAGCAAAATTGAAGGAATCTGAGACGTTAAGATTCAAAAGTGTGTTGTGCTAATGTGGAATGACCCCTTTCTAAATTATTGTGCAGAACCTTGGTTGGCAACCACTACCATAGAGTGTAGCATTAAACTAAAAATGAATATATCATTACATAAAATTACTAAACTGTAATACTAAACAAGTTTTTTTTTGTTTTTTTTTAAATAAGGAGATCATGGTGTTTATTTTGAATAGTACATTTTGTCCAGATAGTAAAATTAATTTTTAAAAATTCA